>NW_007743775.1:2999-4690 GCF_000696425.1 Galeopterus variegatus | reverse complement strand
TTGTGATACAGTATTAAAACATCTGCGTAGGACAATTATACAAATACAATTTGAAATGAATCAAAAATGAAACCATCAAATCCACAGTCTTTGCCTCTCTCTCAAAGCAGGGTTGCCGGACATCTTTTCATAGTTAAAGTCTGTGTTGAAATCTGACCCTTCAAACTCCTCTCTGGGCCCCACAGGAACAAATGCTAGTTTAGGCCCAATGTCTGTTGAAATCATAGAAAGGCAAGAAATCTCGGGTAAACAGGACACATTTATGTTAGAAGAACCAGCACACTTCTCAGGTGGCCACAGTACCACAGCTGGGCACTTGCTTTGCCTTTTACACGTCCGTTTACATGTCCATGTAGAGGGTCCATTCTACAAGGTGACCTGAATCAAAGGAAGCTTGCCCCAAAGAAGAATAAAAGTATCTAAACCTAGTGAGACCAAAAACTGCAATTTACAAATAATAGTTTATAAAGCTTTAACCATCAAGATACAAGAAAAAAGGACAAATAAATAAATAAAAGAATTAAAAGGAAAAAATATATAACCTTAGTCCCAAATTTAGATGAGGAAGGCAAAAGGGGAGCCAGTGTCGCTCTAGTTTTATGACTAGATTCCCATGCTCCCCATACTATAGACTTTATTGTCGATTATCCACTTCAAAAACATACCTACACTTTCATGCTTTTGTGCATTTTCATCTATTATTCATTCCGTTTCAGTTATCTTTCCACCCCCATCCACCAACTTCAGACTTACTGGTAAATATTGAACTAATTGTAATAGTTTATCATTTGATAAAATATGTATGGCTTAGGAAAACTATTATTAGTAATAAAATTCAATAATAGACATACTGAGGAAAAGAAGAGTCAGTATGATTACATTTTTAATAGAAATCTGATCTGTGTCTAATAATATCAACTTGGTTAATGAGAAAATGAAAATATTGAAACTTTAGTCCATCGCCCGATTTGCTAGCATGATTTGTTACCAATTTATGAAAAGATGTTGTTTTAAGAGATGCTAAGACAAGGCAGCTACATTCATGTTGGAATTTAAGCAAAGACTGCAGCCCGCTAACTTCTCCAGATCACCAGTTCTAGCCAGGTCCTTGTTTATAACTGTCTGGCTAGGCTAAGGCCTGGAATCCTCACAGCGCCAACTGTCTAGCTCTTAATACTGTTAATGATGCCAATTGTAAAGCTAAGCAACCACGCCAGTTGTTGGGCTCTTTTACCTGAGGGTAATCCTGCACCAATGGAGCTGATTTTNCAGTTCCTGTTTATTGATTCCAGGCTATTACTTTCTACTTGTTTTTTAAAAAGGCAAAGACAAAAACAAACAAAACGTTTTGCCCTCATCTTTTATTGCTATCTACCTCTCTTGGTTGTGTTTGTTTACAAACCTTATGTTGCCAACTGAGGACTTCAACAATTAAATCTTGGTTTTCTTTACATCCAAACTCCTGATACAGTGTCCACACAGCTGAACTGTAAATCATCCAAGAATAAATGATTCTTAGCATTATTCAAACCAGAAAAGTTGACCTCTTTTCTCTTCAATCTTTTCTTGATTTCTCTCAATCCAGAATCTAGCTCCCATTGCCACACCCTAGAACTTTTCAACTACTATGTTGTGATACAGTATTAAAACATCTGCGTAGGACAATTATACAAATACAATTTGAAATGAAT
>NW_007743775.1:0-2934 GCF_000696425.1 Galeopterus variegatus | reverse complement strand
TGCAGCCCGCTAACTTCTCCAGATCACCAGTTCTAGCCAGGTCCTTGTTTATAACTGTCTGGCTAGGCTAAGGCCTGGAATCCTCACAGCGCCAACTGTCTAGCTCTTAATACTGTTAATGATGCCAATTGTAAAGCTAAGCAACCACGCCAGTTGTTGGGCTCTTTTACCTGAGGGTAATCCTGCACCAATGGAGCTGATTTTTGAGCTAGGGCTGGGTCTGGAGCTAGGTAACCGGCCAATAGGTCCTTGGAGCCATAGATTGGAAAGCATGGCTGCACCGGGTGGACACCTGAGGCAGACATCCACCCACCTGCTTCACTAAAACTCCTCTCTACCTCTCTCTCCAAAGAACACAAGAATAGCAACAAAGCTAAAAGGATACACTGTCACACATGCACACTAAATACACACACACACACACACACACACACACACACACACACACACACGCACACAATTTGCTTACAAAGGATGCTAAACCACACCCAACTGGCGTGGGCCCTGAGCAAACTATTCTATTTTCCCAACAGTCCACTCCTTCAGTGTCCTCACTGTACAATCTATGTGTTCAGAACCTCTGCAATGTTCCCTTAGTGAGGATAAATGACCCTTACATTCACACGTTACATATTCCATCCCAGTCCCAAAAGTCTTAGCTTGTTGCAGCACCAACTTAAAAGTCCGAAGTCCGAAGTCTCATCTGAGACCAAAGGCAAAACTCCTTTCAGACGTGTACCTGTAAAGAGTCAAAAACAAGTTTATCTACTTCCGAGATACATTGGGACAGACATTGGGTACAAATTCCCATTCCAGAAGGGAGGAATAGAAAGGAAAAACAGTCCCCAAACAAATTCAAAACCCAAACAGGGCAAACGTTAAGCACACTGGGGTACCTAGACCCCTAAAATATTGGGCAACTTCACTCCTACAGCTCTGCCAAGTGCAGACCATTGAGCTGCCCTGGTGCCTGCAGCCCTGTGGTTCTGGGATCCTGATGGCAGTCCCACCATCCTGGCTCCACCAGACATTTCCTCAGTGGCGGTTCTCTGTGGAGGCTCTGACCCTACTTTTCTACTCAACATTGCTTCATAGATGACCTCTGCAGCGGCTCCACCCCTGCAGCAGCTCCACACCTGCAGCAGATCAACACCTGAGTCTTCCAGCTTATTCATACATCTTCCAAAATCTAGGTGGAGGCTGCCATGCCTTCACTGCTCTCATGCACTGCTGGCCTGCAAACTCGACACACCGTGAATGCCACCAAAGTTTTCAGTTTTTTTTTTCTTTGGAGGTGCTGAGGTAGGACTGCTCCAGCCAGAAGGGCTGGGATGCAGGGAGCAGTTTGCCGAGGGCAATGACACCTCAGGTCTGCGGTCTAGGACTATTCAGTTCTTCTAGGATGGGAAGGGCATTCTCCCAAACTTCCCAAATGCTCTCAGGGCCTGGGATGGGTGGGGCACCCATCCAGACTTCCCCAATGCCTTTCGGACATTTTCCCCATTGTCTTGGCTTTTAGCATCTGACTGCCTCACCGCCAAGATAATGCCTTTATCAAATAGTTTATCTGCTTCACCCTTGTGTTTTTCTCCTGCTCTGTGCTTTTACATTCTAGGTTTTGAATTACTTCAATCAGCTCAGCTTCCACCAGCTATTCACTCAGTCTCAGGCAGTCCAGCAGCATTCACCCACAGTTCAAACAGCTGCATTTGCTCAGTCCATCAAGGAATGGCTGCCCTGCCCCTGGGCACATCTGTGGCCTTTCTGTAATAGNGTCGCTACACGTTGTCCTCCAGGACATTCATCTGTGCTTCCAATGACTCTGCTTTCTGATGTAAATCTAGATCAGTTTACAGCGTAGTGAGCAATAGCCAGGCTCTGGTCAGCAGAAAAGTAGCCACCAGGCACCATGTGCTGAAGGATAGCCACATTTCCTCCTTCTTCCAAGGGCTTTCAGCTCCTGTTCCTGCTCAGAATCCTGTAGCAGACTACACCAAATTGTGGCATAATTCTGCCCAATGTCACCAATTTTTCTGGCTAGGCTAAGGCCTGGAATCCTCACAGTGCCAATTGTCTAGCTCTTAATCCTGTTCGTGACACCAATTGTAAAGCTAGGCGACCACACTAGTTGTTGTGGCTCTTTTACCTGTCGGTAATCCTGCACTGACTGGGCGGATTGTTGAGCTAGGGCTGGGTCTGGAGCTCCCAGACCCCTCAAGCCCATTCACAGACTGGGTCACAAACCCTTCTTATGCCAAGCTGGGTCACCAGACCCCTTCACGCAGGTTTATGAGCTAGGTAACTGGCCTTGGAGCCATAGGTTGGAAAGCATAGCTGTGCCAGGTGGACGCCCAAGGCAGACATCTGCCCACCTGCTTCACTAAAACTCCTCTCTACCTCTCTCCCTCTTTTTCTGTCTCTGTCTCTGTCTCTCTCTCTTTCTCTCTCTCCCCGAAGAACACAAGAATAGCATCAAAACTAAAAAGATACACTGGCACACATGTGCACTAACTCCACACACACACACACACACANAATTCTGCAGTGGCACCCATCCTCGGGTCATCTGCCCATCTGCATGTGGCACTCTTTTCTCAGGTTTTATGGCACCTGGCCAGCTATCGGGTTTAAGTGGCACCCTCCAAGCCATTTACCTTCAGACAAATGCAACATGCATTTAGTACACAGTCTCTAGAGCACATTACACCATCTACCCCTAGGTCTCATAGCACAGCCGCCAGGGACTCTCCCTGTTTCTGCTGCTTTACTGTCTCAATTTCTCATGCACAACAGGTTGTTCCTGGAGATGCACAGTTTCCCCAACTCACAACTGAGTTGGTTGTCTTCCTTGGTGTGAGAAGCAGGATTGGCCAGTCGCTACACGTTGTCCTCCAGGACATTCATCTGTGCTTCCAATGACTCTGCTTTCTGATG
>NW_007743774.1:2194-18161 GCF_000696425.1 Galeopterus variegatus | reverse complement strand
GCGCCCCCAAGCGGCGCACTGTAGCAGTGCGCCACTGGGCCGGCCCTTCAGACTACTTCTAACAGGACTTTGGGAAATAGAACATAGAGGGGATGAGAGAGAGACGATTCAAAGGAATAATCACTTAGAATTCTCCAGAAGTGAAGAAGGGCTCAAGTCCTCACACAGAAGGCACAGACAGTGCTGAGTAGAAGAAATAGCCATAAATCCAAACCTGAACACGCTGCACTTAAACTTCATGCATCAAAAGATACAAAAATACTGTGCAAGCTGCCAGAGAGCAAGTACAGATTACTTAAGAGCCGGTGTAGACAGTATTTCAAGAATATTAGGTACAAAGAAAAGTGAGGAAAGGAGGTACTAGTTAAAAGAAGACAAAGTATAGAAGGAGGGTTATTTCTTCAATGGGAGAGACTTGGTTAATAAATTACAGTGGAAAGCTAATCAAGCGGTTAAATACAGGAGGAAAGAAGAGGAGCCAAGAGACTGTGCTCGGGACTGGAGGGAGGGACGCGGATAAGTTGAGAGGTTGGGCTGGAGCCGCGGGAGTCGCAACCAGTGCTGCATTTCACCCTGGAATGTGAAGTGATAACTGAAAATAGGGAGAGAACAAAGCTGATGATAAAGTTATTTATTCATTCAGCTACTTTTACAAAGCACCTACTGGATGCCAGGCACGATTCTAGGTACCGGGGACACTGCAGTGAACTGCGTGAGGGCAAGTGGGATCCAGAGCGTGCAGCGTTCCTGCGTCAGGGTTGTTACAGGACTACCGCAGTTACTGTGTGTTACCGCAGTTCTCACACAGCCCCACCCGTCGTGGGACTCTTCAGAGAAGGCACACGTGGCCCCAGCATCGGTCACTAGTAGGCTCACTAGTGGATGGACAGTACTGTGGGCCAGCTCCAGGTAGGGGAACAAAGGGTGGATCCCACTGAAGATCCCAGGTTCCAGAGTTGTCCTGCCAGCCTGCAGGGTGAGCCAGCCTCTCAGGGAGCATTTGTTTTCTCAGCCGTTCAGTTCTGAGAAGTCTATAGTGGTGTTTCAGCTGGGGCTCCCTTGTCTCAAAGACTCACCCGTTCATGCACAAAGTGCATTGAACATCTCCTACATTAGGCATTATTCCAGGGGCTTGGAAGGAATCATATTGTGAATTAAACTGCTGGTGTCCCACCCTCCTGGAGCTTAAACTGTAGCGGGGGATACAGACAGTAAACAATTAACATATAATAAACAGCTGAGCTGAGTCGAAGCCCCCCAAGGGGTCCTGCCTTGGCAGCTGTCCTGGTGGGAGTATGGTCTGTGCACAGGGACAGCTGGCACCAAGTTTCTGAGGGGAGAGAGGGCCTGTCCTGTGTGCGGGAGGCCAGAGTGGCTGAAGCGAGTGTATTAGGAGATGGCATGGGGGCAGGCTTAGAACTTTCTGGAACTCTCTCCTTTCTCATCTGGTTAAGCAAGGTGATGTGGCGGACGCATGCAAGCTAGCCAGAAAGTGGAGGGCCCTTGAGCAGGACACCCTGGAGCAGCCCTGGAGACTGAGTTTCTGAGGCCCTGGGCCATCCCCTCCCATCCCAGGCTGCTGGCAGGGGTCAGGGAGGGTTCAGACAGGAAGGGGCCGATGAATCGGTAGTTAGAAGAGCCCAGTAGCTCCATCGATGGGCATAATGGCCTGACCTGCTCTTCCTTTTAAACGCAGAGCCACAGGATGAGAGGACTCAAATGCTCTAGGTTCCCCACCCATCTGAAATCCTGAGTAGTTTCTTTAGAAAGACATAAGTCAACCTTTCTACATTTCACCTGGTGGAAACAGCAGGCTGTCCCAGGTGCCAGAGTCCATGATGGCATAGCTGATCTCGCAAGCTCCTCCCCGCAGCCGTCAGGAGGAAGGGCGCACTCACAGAGGGGCTTTGGCTTATGGTGTGACCTGCCTTCCCACACCTGCAAGCGCTGTCTGGGACCTCTGAGTGCATTACAAATTCAAGGCGTATTTGGGGGCTGAGAATATCATTAATGTTGTGTGTATTTCTTTCATGTTCTAAAGCTGTGAATGCCACAAATTCTGGTGGTACAAAATAATTACAGTGTGACATGTGATTTTCTCTGGCATAACAATGTGCAGACAACTGGCTCTGAGTTATGTGGTGCTGGCTGAGACACTTGCTGTGAGTCTGGTCCCCAGCCTGGTCTCTCCACTTGGGTCAGACCAGCCAAGGCACTAGTCACCTGCCCCTGTCACTTTCATTTTCTCCCCCCATGTGTTCTTCCATGTTTGGCAAGGAGAAAATTCTTCAAAATTACTAACCCAAATAGTTGCATGATTAATCTTAATATGGTGCTGTGTTTAGAGGGAACTCTGTCTTTTCAAATGGGAGAGTCTCACAAATGTTATGCATTTAGATCCCTAACCTTTTTAAGAAGCGTTTTTGCTGCAAGGAAGGGGGTGTGTATCCATAGTTTTGAGGCTCCCATTTTATAAATCCAAAACTCCTGTGCTTCCACCTGTGGCGAGGCAACGCTGTCAGGCAGATCGCAGCAGGGGTGGGGACGGGCTGGCCTCCACTGCTTTCCTCCTGCGATTGTCACCTCCTGCAGTGTCATCACCAGCCAGAGCAGGCTCACACACCCTCAGCCTGGCTCAGCAAGGCCACGTGCTTGGTGTGGAAGCCAAGGACTGGGCCAGGCTGTTCCAGGGTCAGGACTAACCGGAGTCAAGCTGTCGACCATGACCAGCTGGCATGCAGCAGTGCTTAATTATTCGGGGCATCTTAAGGCTTCTCCAAGATGCTTTCACAGGCTTTGCGTTTATGAGCATTTTCACCAGGTGCTTTAAAAAGTCTGCTGAGGGTATTGGTTCATCACAGCAGAGAAGACCAGTTGGAAGACTTCACAGAGACCGGGAACACGCCCACGCTCACAGCAGCCTTGGGGAAGCTAGTTTAGCTCCTCCCTCGGCAAGGGCTGTTTGAGTGGTGGCAGGGCCCTGATCACTTGGGCTTTGAAAAGATGGGAATGCATTTTCAAGGTGGTGTAGCCTCATTGTGCCCGCCTGTGATGTGGGGGCTTTGTGCCAGAGGCCAGGAGAAAGAGAGGTGGGGAGCACTCAGAGGATCAGCCAGAGAGGAGTGTGTGCTGTAGATGCCTGGCAGGTTGCAAACTAACCTTTCAACCTGCTCTCTCTCCAACCTTGTGTCCAGCCACCCACCCCTTAGCCCAGGCTCAGGACCGACCAACTGCTACCGTGTCGCCCCTGCACACTCAGAACTCTCCGTCCCGCCTGCCCGCCACCAGCCTCAGGCCCCACTCCGTGGTGTCCCCCCAGCACGTTCAACAGCCCCCGCTGCAGTTGGGCCCCCGGCCAGCCATCCCGCTCACATCAGCAGCATCAGCCATCACGCCTCCCAATGTTAGTGCCGCCAACCTCAACGGGGACGCCGGAGGAGGGCCCAGTGGTGGCCTGTCCACATCCAGCCCCACCAACACAGGATGCAAGCCAGACGAGAAGAAAAACGAAAAGGTAAGTGGCCCATCCTGGGCGAGCCCTGGGCCCCCGTCCAGCTGGTTATTGTCCCTTTGGCACCAGATGCTAATGGCGTTTTGAACAACTGAGGCTTGAGTGTGCGCACCTAGTTCTTGCCCGTAGATGCACCAAGCACATGCAGAGATGGAGGCCAAACCAGCAAAGCATCTGATTGGAGTGGAGTCAGGTGGGCCTCAGGGTTCTGGCATGGCCGATGCAAGCCCAGCGACAGTTTTCATCAGAAGAAGGGATCCCTCCTCAGGACGCCTTAGTTCTGTCTGTTGGGAAAATCATTGTAATATGTTCGTTTTGTTAGAACATGATACTTATTGCTACACGCCAGGATATCGCAGTAATAAATACACAAATCTACATGTGCAGTGTGAGCTGCACCCCCTCTTCAATGTGTCACCCTTATGAGCCCACAGCCTGTTCTACCATATGGGACAGGCCTGTTTTCTTAGGAGAAATGGGAAATGACAGGAGGATGCCATCCTGACATTTGGTGTAGATAGCATTTTCAGCTGTCTTTTTGGCTGAGTTGGGCTGAGTTCATAAAAGAAACTCTGAGTCCAATGGCCTTGCCCCAGCTGCCACCTAGACATTGCATTAGCCAGGATTAGAATCCACATTTCTAAACCAGTGCCGTCCAATAGAAATGTAATGCAAGCCACAACCTAATTTAACATTTTCTAGTAGCCACGTTTTTAAAAAGTAAAATTAATTTTAAAATAAAAGTTAAAGGAGAGATTTGTTTTCTGGCACATTCTGTTAAACCCAATATCCAAAATAATATCGTTTCAACGTGCAATCTACATAAAAAATTATTGATGAGATATTTAACTCCTTTTTCCTTCACGTTACTTCTTTGAAAGCCCGTGTGAAATCCGGGGAGCAGTTCTCCAGTGCTCATGGCACGCACGGCCTGTGGCCGTTCTGGGCAGCATCTCTAGGTATTGGGAGGGAATGACTCTGTTTATCGGTCTTGCTGCACCAGCGACTTAGTGATCATGTTCTCCTGGCTTTACCACATTCTGTGACTTTTTAAAGACCTTTCCATATAAGATCAGTCTTTGGATTAGGGCCTATTAGCCAGAGTTTGGATGAGCACCAGGGAGGCTAGATGGTGTGTCTGGGGCAAGGATAGCCTTTCCCTCTCCCTTGGGGACATCACCAGAGCCAGCACTGGTACACCAGGCCCTCTGCCCAGAGCCCTGCTCACCGCCTGTCCCCAGCAGGGCCTGGGTGCCCTGCAGAGACGGGTGGGGCCTCCACTCTCACAGGTCAGCGCCCAGGCCTCAGCACCTGCTGCTTTGTCTGTCCAGAGTGACGGGTGTTGCCATGCTGGCCGGTGGGGAAGAGGCTCAGTCATGTGCTGCAGCTGCACCGTTGACCCAGCGGAGCTCACATCTGTGTGCGATGAACACGGCACTCAGCAGGAAGTGGAGTGGCTGCTCTGCACTGCGTGTTCATGTCTGTTTGAAAATCGGTTCAGTCTTGAATCTGTTCCCTTCCACCTTGCAACCCTTGGTATGAGGCATGGCTGGTCTCACAGGGGGGAGAAGGGGGTCGAGGACCACCCTGTCACTTGGACATCCTTGCTGGCACATGAGATCTGCGGGCCTTCCCAGCTGCTGAGAGAAAACCAGACTTGGAAAGAGAGGAGCCATAGTAGTTCAGTAATCATTTCTAGTTCTTTGCCCAGAAGCTCCCTCTCTCTAGTTTGTGGAGCAGATCAGGCTGGCTTCAGCGTGACTGTCCTCGTGTGGGTTTCTGAGGTACGGAGCTGGGCTCGTGGGAACCTGCATCGAGGGTGGCATTGCTCACCTGCCCCACTAAGCACGCAGCCGAGGAAGGCCCTCCTGCAACCTGCCCGTTCGGGGCTCCGCGGTGCTCCACTTTCACTCGAGGCTCGCACTCTGCTGACCACTGGCCTATGTCAGCAAGGGCGGTTGATTCTGGGGGACACCCAAAGGGCCCCTGTTGGTGAAGGGCACTTTAAGGGAAGCCCTGCCTGGGTGGAAAGCAGCAGACAGGCACCTTAGTGTCCTCCTCCAGCCTCCAGGCAGCAGCCATGCGTAGGGCTGGGCTCAGACCAAGGGCCACCTGGGGGGCAGTCCCCACTGCACCTGAGCAGGAGGTTCAGCAAGCCACAGCAGAGAAGCACGTGGTCCTTCCAAACGTTATGTGTGCTTTCACTTCTCACCTCTCAAGCAAACGATAATAGCACTGGTCTGAAAAACCACCTGCTAACAATTTTTCCCTTCTGTATTCCCAGTTGAATTTTTCCTAATTTACAGCAAGGCGCAAAGCGTTCACAGTTACCATTTCCAGCAAAAGAGCAGAGACAATGGTTGTTCAAATCCTGCTCCTCAGAAGTGAATGAACCTGGGTGATCCACACCAACAGTGCTGCTCGGGCCGGGGGCCAGGCATGGGGGCCGGGGGCCTCTCCCTGTGCCCGGGCCCTGCCATGGCTTCAACTGAACAGACTGTGCTAACTCTGGGAACAGAGCAGTTGGCTTCGAATCTGTTTCTGGGTATCCCCATCGTAGATGTGCATGTGTCTAATTATGGTGAAAGGATTTGTGTAAAGTATTGGCAGTATTCTCCAGGCTGTTTCTGTGATTATATTTTCTTTGGGGAAAGACACGAGCTCCCAGCACCACTGTCCACTGAAACCGAAACGTCAGAGCCCACGTGGTTTTTCTGCTGAAATTTAATCCAGGCACTTCCAGGCATGTGTGAGAGAGAAAGCCACGTCTGATGGGGCTCCTGGGCACCCGAGGTAGGTAGGGGGTAATTTTCTCCCAGGAATATGAGAGATTTATGCTTCCGCATCTCTGGGTGTAGAGAAGGAAGAGGCCCCAAACTCAAGTCTGCGTTGTGTGGCATCTCTTGCTGTGGTGGCGGTCCCTGGGAGGCTGGTGCTCTGTCGGAATGCCAGTGGGGCCTTTGAGCCCTGCTCCCAGCAGGCCGTGCAGGCCACCCCTGCTTGGCCCAGCATGGCGTGTAGGCCTCCGGGGACGGTGCAAGTGCTGACAGGGCAGGGGTCTTTCTACAGACCGAGTCCTGAGCCCAAGCTCCTCTCAGGGCCCAGGACTCTGCCAGTGTGTTCAGGAATCTCTCCAGCCTGCTCTGCCCGATGCTTTTCCTGCCCTCCTGCCTGGTCTGATCGTCTCACTGCAGGGGCTGCCCTCTGGCCTGGCCACCAGCACGCAGCTCAGCCACAGCAGATCCCTGGAGCTACTGTTGAGTGTAGGAGACCCCAGGGCTGCCTGGATCCCTTCCAGGTCTCCCAGGTTGGAGATATTGGAGGCACCCCAGGAGCGGGGAGACCCTGGGGCATGGGGGCAATGGAGGTCACGGTCTTCAGAAGGTACAGCAGGTGGCGTTATTGGTGATCTTCCCATCAAAGGACTTGGGAGGTCTAGTGCCTTTGGAGAAGGGAGTGGATACAACTCTTAGAATAGTCTTTGTGGCACCCACAAATCACAGAGTAAAAACCAAACCTAGTAGGACTGTTAAGAAGATGCTCTGCAGGATTTGTCATTCTTTTGCTCTTAAAATAATTAATTTTGTGCTTGAAACAACCATCAAATACTGCCTGATATGTCTGCCAGTGACAGTTTTCTGTTTTTGAGGCCTTGTGAACACAGCAGCCCCAGACGAATAGACCTATTATCCCTCAGGGTAACTCCAGGGGAGAGCTGTCTGAAAGTGAAGGGCTTGTGTGCCTCGACAGGGGTGCAGCCGGCAGCCCCCGACCACCTGGCTGGAGTGTCCCACTCACTCACTGGCTTCCCCACAACCTCCCCCGTCTGCTTATGGCCAGGAGCATGTAGGGTGCCAGGCAGGGTATGGGGCACCAGGCTTCCTAGCAATAGAAGGCTCAGCCCTGGCCTGTAGGAACCATAGTCCAGCTCAGAAACTGTACCAGTGACTGGTCAACAAGCTACTGCAGCAGAGCAGACAGGCCCGAGTGCAGCGAACAGAGGGCCATGGAGAAGGGGCCTGGTCAGCCTGGGAGAGGCTTCCTGGGGGCAGGTGGGAGGACCTTCCGGCTGAGGGACAGCCTGAACAGAGACAGAAGATGTGGCTGTGCCTGGCGCTGGGCGGGAGGTGGAGTCAAGGCCTGGCCAAAGGATGCAGCTCCACGCCTCGCCCCCCGAGTCTGACCCCCGCATGGCCCTTGCTGTCCTGCTGGTTTCACAGTCCATGAGGCACTTGCCCCTTTCCTGTGACCTCCGCAGCAGCATTCTTCAAACCACAGGTTTGGAAGTCACCAATCCAGTGGATTGGTGCCAGCGTTTTTATTCAGATCAGATAGGAGGGATAGAATAACACAGAATAAAGTGGATCAGCGTCTGAACACACGGTAGGGGTCTGCATATTTGGGGGAGACTTTTGTTGCTGCTGCTGCTGTTGTGTGTGCTGAGGTCTGATATCAAACTCATTTCAAAAAAGTCTCCAAACCTCTGATGGACAGCCCCTAAAGACTGTCTTGCTCATGGAAAAACTGCTGCCAATAGGTTTGGACTCCATGACTTACGGGAAATTCTTTAGTTCAGGGGGCAGAAGAAAGCCGCCTTTCTGCTTATGGATGTGATAGTTTCAATTTCACAGAATAAGAGAATATTGGAACTGGAAAGAGCCTCTAAAGATCTTTTCATTGAACTCCTCATTTCTGCTCTGCTCCTGAGGCTCACAGGTGTTGCGGTTCTTACCTGGAGTCACACAGCAGCGGCAGTGGGGCTGACTCAAGAGCGGTGGTCTCCGGACCCCTGTGTCACGGACGTCTCAGCTACAGTGCACTCACTCCATAGCCTCACACGTGTTTGGCTTGTCCAGGAATCCCACAGTGACATGTCCAGGGTGGTGGCAGGCAGGAGACCACGAGGTTGGCATGGGAGAGGTGAAGGTGGGCCTGAGCATCTGCCTCCCGGTTCCACGTCAGACTCAACTGTAGCCAAAGCCCACATGACGGCGAAACACTTGACCAAGTCCACGTGGGGGCATGACCTATATAATTAAGACTTCGGGAAACAGTTTGGGCTGAAAGGAAGAGGGCCTGACACAGTGGCCCACTGCAAGTGCACTGAGGCCCGGCCTGTGGCACGGCCACTTCAGGAAGCATGCTTACAGATGGACCCCGTCCTTATCCACACTGCACCCATTAAAAATACATGCATATTTACTGTATGTATTTGTGATCGATGGCACACAGGTTTATGATTAAAAGTCACTTATTCTATAGGATTACGATTCTGTTTTTAACGAAAACCCATGAATGTCCAATCTAAAAATATCTTGAGGATGGAGCTCTTCCAAACAGCCAGGCAGCTTTTCCTAAAGTGCAGAATCCCTGCTTAATGGATGTGTTTTCTCTCAAGCTGGGGCTCCTGCAATAAGCACCCTTGCTTGTTTGCTCCCACTTCCTCTGTCTCTAAATGCAGCCTGGGAGGGGCCGCTGTGAGCTCTGTGACCCGGCTTCTCCACTGCTGAGACACGTTCCCACTGTCACTGTGGGCCGGCAGCCCAGCCTGCGGTGGGGAGATGTCTGTTGACTCGCGGGTATTAAGAGGTGGGAATGGGCTGGGTCTGACCAATCCAGAACAGAATTTCACTTCCAGCCGAATCCTCATGCTGACCTTGGGAGGGAAGATCCGGCCTGCTGGCCGGTCAGGCTCAGACCTGCGGACACCCTCCAGCCATTGCTTCGTCATCAGGTGCAGCCACAGCCACAGCAGAAGGACGATCCTGAAGCATCACTGGGCCACCAGGCCCACAGAGGAGTTTGGGGACCCTGTGTCTGCCCCTTGAAGGAGTCTGGCAATCAGCCATGGGCTGTGGGAGCTACTTCCATGCCGGATGCTCACCCAGATATCTCTGCCAGCCCCTGGCTGGGCAGAGGCCCCTGTGTCAGCCCGTGTGGCCTGGAGCCCCAGCGACAGCAGACCTTCCCCTTGCTCCCCTCAGTTAGGCTGCCTTCTGTGGGAAGAGGAAACTGGCATGTGCTAGTGAGTCATTTTCAGTTTGAAAATGAGCCCATCCTGAAAGCACAAATCCCAGCTGTCAGAACAATGGCCTTCTGAAGCTCTACAGGCAACTTCTTTGGGGAAGGCAGCATGCTGCTGGAATGTCACTTCCCTGGTGACAGGAGTGTGACCTCTTCATCAGGGTATGAACTGCCCATCAGAGCACAGACCCCAAGTTGGCAAGGTGGTGGCCTGGCGTCCACAGCATGTGCCATCTCCCAGGAAGGCAGTTGAGTCCAGGCCATCCCCAGTTCTCCTGTCTGGGACAAGACGTGATCTGATGTCCTTGCAGATCTCAGCTTGCCTGTGAGTGCTGGTGACCCCTGTAGGGTATACATGGGGCCGTGAGGTCTGGAGAGGTGTGGGGGCCTGCCCACAGCCATGCAGCTAGTAAGCCGCAGGAGGATACCAGGCCTGGGACCAGGTGGGTGCCATCCCCTGCCTGCTGCTCCTGCAGTCAGCCTCTCCTCCCAGATGCCTGGGGCTCATGAGCATCCAGGAGATGGTCAGGGGTGAGGGAAAGAGGCAGGAGTCACAATTATTTCAACAATGGGTGAAGTCTGAATTTTGAGACAGAAGGCATAAACAGATGAACTAGCGTGAGGGTGGTCTGGGTTCGGCTGCCTGGATTCTACTTGGGACTCTTCTGTTAACCAGTAGCAAGACTTCGAGCATGCTCCTCGCCTTCTGTGCCTCAGGATCTTCATCTGCAAAACAGGGATGACAGCACCTACCGCTCTGAGTTGCTGGGAGAAGAAAATTGGCTAATTTTATAAATGCATAGCATAGTACTTAGGACAAAAATATTAGGAATTATTTCTAAGAATTTGATAGTTAATCAAAGGCTAGATCTCATAAGAAGTATAAGACAGAGATGTACAACTTATATCCCCAAGTCCTCTATAAAAGATCAAAAGGGGATTTTATTTTGCAATTTTAGAAAAAATACACTTATCATTACCAAACTGAGAGATGGAGGCTCCTCAAAAATCAGCCCTAATGGGTTAGTGCAATCAATGCGTGTCCTTGACCACTTCATTTTTCCTACAACCGCTGAGAAACGTGGATAGATAAAGATCTTTAAAGTTTTGGTGTAACCCAAGAAAACTGTTTTAGTCAAAAGTCGAGTTCCGGGCCAGCCCGGTGACGCACTGGAGAGTGCGCCGCTTGGGAGTGTGGTGGCACTCCCGCCGAGGGTTCGGATCCCATGTGGAGACCAGTTCCCGCTCACTGGCTGAGCGCGGTGCGGGCGTAACACCGAGGGTTGCGATACCGTTGCCGGTCCCCGGTACGGGCGCGACACCGAGGGTTGCGATCCCATTACCGGTCAGTAAAAAAGACAAAAAAAAAAAAGTCGAGTTTCAACTGTAGAGCACTAAACCAGAACTCATTTTTTAAACAGCAATAAACTGTGGAAGTGGAGGAGGAGCGGGAGTCACGTGCAGTAGCCGTGATGTTTGTCACCCTCCCCACAGGGCAGTAATAACACTTGATTAGTTGGGGGGTCAGGGGACTTCACAGTCCAATGCCTGTGACCTGGCCCTCCTGCAGGAGATGAGCATGACAGTGTGGCTGGTGACGTGGGTCGTCATGGAGCGGCCGTGAGTCCCTGGGCACACGCGATTCCCACCTAGAGTTTGGATTCTGTTCTGCAGAATCGTGCTGTTACCACCTTCCTTTTCAATTGATATATTCTCACATTGCTCATCAAGATGGGTACTTTTTTCTAATCTTCCATGCCCAGAGAAACTCAGCTGATGGAATCAGTTTGAAAGAAAAACATACACCCATAAACCACACCAGAAGGTGCTGCCTACAGGTCGGACCCGACAGGCTGTCCTCCCAGGAGGGCATGTCCGTCACACAATGGGGCGTCCCTAAACGCTCTAGTGAATGCGGGTGCTTTCCACTTGGGCCGCATAGCTTAGCTCTGCCGAGATAGGCTGGCACCTCACTCTGCTCTTTGTGGTTCTGTCATGTTTTGTCCAGGCACCTGGGTGGTTGTGGATGTGGAGGCCACTTTGTCACCCGAGTAGGATGACACTTTACACTCTCATTTCCCTCCAGGGTGAAGTCATTTATGGAGCAGACTTAATTTTAATTCGCCTGGTATGTTCTGTGTTTAGTAATTCCTTCCAGGCCACATCTTAATAAATCTCAGAACACACATGAATAAGAATGAAGCTCATTAATCTTTTCTGAGAATTCGCGCTGTCTGAATTTCAAACAGAACCAGCGGGTTGACCCGATGGAAGTGTTACGGCTTCAGGGTCTCAGTGAGACCAGCAGGAACAGTTTCTGGCTCGCGTCACCTGCCTCTGATTTTTAACTCTCTTCTACACTTTAATATCACTTACGAGTCCCTTGGAATAGTGCCTTTGCTATGCACAGAAATATTATAAGAATTAACTATTGGTTTCTGTCGGTCAGGGGTCTGCAGAGAAACAGAACCATAGGAAATAGATGATACATTCTAAGAAACGGTGGTTGGTGATGGAGGCTGGCAAGTCCGAAGTGTGCAGGCTGGAAAGTCAGGCAGGACTTGGCGCCACCCTGCCTGTCCCTGGGACACCTCAGAGTGTTCTTCAGGCGTTCGGCTGCTCGGGTGAGGCCCACCCACGTTATCGAGGCACGTACTGGAAGTCATCTCCTTTCTTAAAGTCAGCGGGCCACAGAGGTTAATCACACATACAGAACACCTTCACAGCGACATCTAGATTCATGTTTGAGCAGCTGGGCTCCACAGCCCAGCCAAGATGACACATACAGCAAACCATCACAGCACATCCTTTGTCACCTCGGTATCTCCATAAACCATACCTAGTCTCCAAATAAAGGCAACAGCAACATGCCTAACATGATACAACCATCCTGGGTACAAGAAAACGCACGAACCCTTTCCCCAGAAGAGGATGCAGCATCTGTGGTGACGTCCGCCCTTCTTGATGTCCGGACTTAAATACTATGACGGGGAGTCAGTGCATCTTATGTTACATGACAGGCGGATAGGAGAGGGAAGAAAGCAAAGATACTGGTCGATACACACACACACAAACACACTCACAACAAAACAAGGAGGAGACACCGCAGCAAGTATAGTGCTCGTTTCTGCAGCTGGCCACGTGGTCATAGCTGGCGTTTCCAGCCCCCCTCTTCCACCGCGCGTTCCATGTTCCCATTGCTTTCCGCGGGCGCCTCAGATGGTCGTGGATCTTTACCTGGTGGGGTGACCCCAGCCTTCACCCTGGAGGGCCTGGGCTGTTACTAGTCCTGCCTGCACTGGTTTGCTGCAGTTTTCCATTGACGTTAATTGCAGGGCGTGGTAGTGCTGAGGTGCCCTGAGGGATCTCCTGTGTTGCTTCAGAAGTGGAGCAGCAGTCCAGCTCCCCGGTGCTGCACAGGATCACTCAGCACAGCCAGCATGGTTCTGCCCTTCTGTGCTCATTGGTTCAGAGGCATGGGGATCCCAAAGTGGCCTTCACTTCCAGTTCAGTGGAATCACTGCTGCGTCTCGTGATGGAAGCACTCGTCCCTCTGGAACCAAGACCACTAGGCCAGCAGAGCGTAACGTTGTGGCAACACGAAGCAAACATTTTGGGGTGGATCACTAGAAGTGATGGTGAGTGGTACCACTGCCACTTCCTCCCCTGGTTCCTGGGCCCATGAATCCTGGCTATGGGAGAAACGGCACCGTGTACTGGATGCCGGTTCACAGCATGTGCAGCCTCCGGGAGGATATTGCCCCAGCCCTGCAGGGTATTGTCACCTAGCTGGAAAAGGCCGTTCCACGATTCTAAGCCAGCTGCTTCAGGATGGTGGACTCCACAAGCAGGGGCCCACTGCCACACTTCACTTGCTGTGACGTGAGTTTCTCCATTAGGAGCCATGCCGTGTGGATACCATGACAGTGGATAAGGCATTCATTCCGTGAGTCCACAGACGGCAGTTTTGGCAGAAGCATTTCGTGCTGGGAAGGCAAATCCATATCCAGAGTAAGTGTCTATTCCAGGAAGGACAAAATGCTGCCCCTTCCATGATGGAAGCGGTCTAATGTAGTCAACCTGCCACCATGTGGCTGGCTGATCACCCCAGGGAGTAGTGACATATGTGGGGCTCAGTGTTGGTCTCCGCTGCCGGCAGATTGGGCACTCACTGGTGGCCGTAGCCTTGGTGAGTGGAAATCCATGTTGCTGAGCCCATGCGTCGCCTCCATCCTGCCACCATGGCCACTTTGCTCATGAGCCCACTGGGCGACGACAGGGGTGGCTGGAGAAAGAGGCTGACTAGTATCCACAGAACGGGTCATCCTGTCCACCTGATTATTAAAGTCCTCCTCTGCTGAAGTTATCCTTTGGTGGACATGCACATGGAACACATATATCTTCACATTTTTTGCCCATTTAGAGAGGTCTAGCCACATGCCCTTTTCCAAATTTTTTTGTCATCAATTTTCCAATCATGTTCCTTCCACGTCCCTGGCCATCCTGCCACACCATTGGCTGTGACCTGTGAGTCATACAGTCCCACCTCTAGCCATTTCTCCTTCCAAGCAAAGTGCACAATCACGTGCACTGTTCAAAGTCTGGCCACTGGGAGGATTTCACTGTCCTTCGGGGATGTCCCAGAAAAGGGTGCAGTGCCACAGCTGCGCTCTTTCAGGTGGTGCCTGCATATTGCACAGAACCATCTGTAAAGCAGGCCCAAGACTTGTCTTCCTCTGCAGGCAGATCACAGGGAACTCCCCAGGAGGCCGCAGGAGCAGGCTGGGAGAGAAGGAAGGAACCATGGATACCTGGGCCACTTCTTCATGTGACTCACTTGTGCCCTCAAGACCTGCTCAAGCCGCATCATGTATACACCACTTCGATGGTAGAGCTGATCTGCATGCCTAACTTTATGACTTGTTGGGTCAGATAATACTCAGGTCATGTTGGGCAGCTCAGGTCCCATGGTAACTTGGTGCCTGTGATTAAGTGTTCAGTCTCTACTAAGGTCCAGTAGCAGGCCAGGAGCTTTCTCTCAAAAAGAGAGTAATTATCTGTGGAGGATGGCAGGAACTTGCCCCAAAATCCTATGATGGGTCTGCCAAAGGCTCCAGACAGCATGCCTGTCTGCCACTGACACCTCAAGGACCTTTGGGTCTGCTGGACCACATGGCCCAAGGGGCAGAGCAGCTTGCACAGCAGCCTGGACCTGCTACAGAGCCTTCTGCTCTTCTCGGACCCACTCAAACCTAGTGAGTTTGGGAGTAAATGGGCTGGAACAGCACACCCAAATGAGGAATGTGTTGCTCCAAAATCCAAATAGGCTCACTAGGCTTTGTGCCTCTTTTTTTGGCTGTAGGAGGGGCCAGATGCAACAACTTATCCTTCCCTGTAGAAGGGATATCTCGACATGCCCCACAGCACTGGACCCCCAGGAATGTCACTGAGGTGGAAGTCCTCTGAATTTTAGTTGGAATTATTTTCCACCCTCTGACACAAAATGTCTAACCAGTAAGTCCAGAGTGGTTGCTACTTCATGCTCACTAGGTCCGGTCAGCATTGTGTCATCAACGTAGTGGACCAGTGTGATGTCTTGTGGAAGGGACAGTGATCAAGTCCCTGGGAACTAAATTGTGACATAGGGCTGGAGAGTTGATATACCCCTGAAGTAGGACAGTGAGAGTGTATTGCTGCCTTGCCAGCTGAAAGCAAACTGCTTCGGGTGGTTTTTACTAACAAAAAAGTATCTGCCAGATCATTCACTGCTACCAGATAACAGGAGGATGTGGTGTGTTAATTTTCTCAAGCAATGAAACCACATCTGTTTTGTGATTGGAGTCATTGCCTGGTTAAGCCTACAATAGTCCGCTGTCACGCTCAAGGATCCATCTGTCTTCTGCACAGGCCAAACAAGGAAAGTAAATGGGGATGTGGTGGGAATCACCACCCCTACATCCTTCGAGTCCTTGATGGTGGCACTAATCTCTGCAGCCCCTCTAGGAATGCAGTGTTGCTTTTGTTTTACTATTTTCCAAGGCAGAGGCAGCTTGAGTGTCTTCCACTGGGCCTCTCCTGCTGTAATAGTTCTCACTTCACAGCTCAGGAAACCAGTGTGGGCATTCTGCCAGGGGCCGAGTACGTCTGTTCTAATTATGCTGTGTGGAACTGGGGAAAAACACAGAACAGGTTCAAGGACACACAGGACCCAATGGCAGGAGGAGGACCTGAGCTAAAACTCCACTGATCACCTGAACGCCATAAGCCCCTCCTCTGACTGGTGGACGACAGTGACGTTTTGGGTGCCCTGGTCTTAGTGCCTATTCAGAGCCAGTGTCCAGTAGTTCCCAAAGGGTCTGATTATTTCCTTCCCCCAGTGCACAGTTTCTTGGTAGGCTGGGTCTCTGGAGAAGGTCAGGAGAAAGGTGAATA
>NW_007743774.1:0-498 GCF_000696425.1 Galeopterus variegatus | reverse complement strand
CATCCAAAGTGCGCCCAGCCAGAGGTCACTGGGAGAGGATGTCATGAGGACCCCCAGTTCATGGAGCTTAGCGTGGGATGGGAGGGCAGCTGTCATCTGGGCTGGCAGACCCGCCGGCCTCCATCTACCCAGCAGTCCCATCTGCAGCATCTCTACAGGGGGATTGTTGAGGTTCTACTGAAATACCTCCTGGGACAGGGTGCTCACTATTTAACGAACGAGCCTGTTTTATGGCTGGAGTAACCTGTTGTTAAAAGACTTATCCTCTTGTTGAGACAAAATCTACAGAGTCTGCACATGCACAAAGTCTATACAGGCACACGCGTGCATGCACATGCACACGTGCATACAGATACATGCAAACACGAACACGTACACACATGTACACATGTCCATACACATATACGGTGCACACATTTACATGCATAAAAATACAGACGCACACACGCACACAGATGCACGCACACATGTAAGCATGTACACCCGAACACAGACTCA
>NW_007743773.1:0-18168 GCF_000696425.1 Galeopterus variegatus | reverse complement strand
AGGTGTGTTCAGGTCCCCCAATATTATCGTAGAGCAGATGCTTCCTCTGTCACTCTGGAATAGGCTTTGTGGGAGAGACCTCTTCTTCTTTATCTCTGCTGGTGACTCTCCCTGTGTCAATGCACTCCAGTGTTGGCAGACTATCTGCATGGTAGTTGTGGCATCTAGCTGCTTTCACAGCAGCTATGGTTATTGTGGTGGCTGTGGTGGGCCACCCACATGGAGGTGATGTTTTTGGCATTCTCCTTGGTACTGGTGGTGCGCCTGGTTGTGGGGGGAGTCTGGTCCCTAGCTCCTGCCGAGGGTTCGGATCCCATGTGGAGACTGGTTCCCGCTCACTGGCTGAGTGTGGTGCGGGCGCAACACGGAGGGTTGCGATCCCGTTGCAGGTCCCCGGTATGGGCGCAACAACGAGGGTTGCGATCCCGTTACCAGTCATTAAAAAAGACAAAAAGGAAAAAAAAAAAAAAAGAAAATTTCTTTAAAAAGCATTTATGTAAAGATGTTGAATCTCCCTCGTCATCAGGAAAATGCAAACAAAACAACAAGACATTATTTTACTGATAAGATTGGAAAAACTAATTTATTTTCTTCATTGCTTTCGTTCTTTAGGGTTTTTTAAATTTTTTATTAAAAAAATTCTTAGACAATCTTATTAAATGTCTTTGGTAAATATTAAACTGAAATTTAATATTTCTTTTGGGAATCAGAGAGCTGCTGGTTGAGAACTTCAAATAGCATAGTTAGAAATCAGATCAGNCTAGCTCAACCATCAGCCCAGTTGGTGCAGGATTACCAGCAGGTAAAAGAGCCCAACAACTGGCATGGCTGAGTAGCTTTACGATTGGCATCACGAACAGGATTAAGAGCTAGATAACTGGTGCTGTGAGCAGGATGCCAGGCCTTGGCCGTAACACCACAACTCCCCTGCTCAAAGAGCATGTTTCTAAAAAGTGAGACTGCAGCAGTGATGAAATTCTGTGTTTCAGAATATATGTTGTAATGGAAACATTTCCAAGCTTTCAAACTACAGAGAATTTGCTCCAGTTTGTAGAATAGAACAATTTAAATGCATTCATCTGGGTGATGCCTGTGCATAACCTTCCACTCTGCTGCCTTAATTAATGGATTGATATCAGGGCTCCAGATCCTACTCAGCTACTTTATCTAATTGGATGCAAACTAAATAGCCATACTTGGTAAAGTGAATTTGGAAACTCCACAATCCCTCCAAGCAAACAAACTTCCAAATGTTCTATGTGGCCAACCAGTTCCCTTAGACCCTAGCATGAGGTAATTTTCTTAAGTTTTCCATACTTCATCATAAATTGAGAACACAGACTCCCAGTACCTATGAGCTAGCACAGACGAAGAAATGGTTAGCCCAGGCCCAAATCCAATTCACTTGAGACCAGGCAAATCTGCTTCACTTCAGCAAATGCAAAAAATCAAATTAAAATGAATATACTTTAAAAACATATCTCAGTGCTCCTTATAAAATGCTAATTCTCAAGGATGCCCTGGGAATCACCTGCTGGACCACTTAGATTTCCCAAATCACTAAAAAGCCCAAACTCCCAGTGATTCATAAGCCTTCCCAATTGGAAAGCAAATCATATTTTAAAAATTATAATTGCATCTTTGAAGCCTAGACAATAAAGGTTTCAGACATAATTAGAAATTCTCAAAGTTATTACCACCCTGAACCTTTCTAATTGGGTCTGTCCGAGGCAGGCCAGCCAGACCCCTGGCACGTACCACTATGGGGATATGATTGAGTTCTTTATAATGTGCCATCACAGTTTGGTTTTTGTTTGGATTTATTAAGTCCCTTGAGAGAGCAAGTGACAGAACTTTAACTCAAATGGGCAAAACGTAAAAGAGTGTTTCTATTGGCTCAGTAACTGAGAAGTGTGGGGAATGGTTTGGCTTCAATCATGATTGAATCCAGAGGCTTAAACGAATGTCATCAGGACATGGTTCCTTTCTCCATCTTTCACTCTCCAGTAACTGAGAAGTGTGGGGAATGGTTTGGCTTCAATCATGATTGAATCCAGAGGCTTAAACAAATGTCATCAGGACATGGTTCCTTTCTCCATCTTTCACTCTCTTTGCTGTTCTGTTGGCTTCATTCTTCAGACACCTTCCTCTGGGTGGTACCCTGGCAGGTCCAAGCTTACTTCCTACTAATTCAGCAGCCTCAGTGGAAACACTAGCACTTTGTTCCCCCAGAACTTCTCCCTGCCCCCACCAAAGTCCTCGGATTGGCTTTTGCCAGCCTAATTTGGGTCTCATTTTCATCCTTAAGCCAATCTTAGTGATTGGCAGACCTGGATCACTAGCTCATGGCTGGAGCCAGTGATGGGGTTTGCTCCACCAGCATCACACAACAGTAGAGAGATGTGGTTTCCCCAAAGGCAAATGACGGTGTTGTTTCTAGAGAAAGAGGATTGGGTGCTGGGCAGGCAAAAACAATTTTTCTACTACATACCAGGAGGTGAGGCAGCAGTGCATAGAAGGAAGCAATGAAAGCACTGTCCCGTCTCTGTATTTTTACTGTCTGGTAGATCAAAGAGAAGGAACTCCTTGGTGCAAGATAATATATATATCCATATACATACATACGTATAATAAACATATGCATATACACACACAAATATGTATAGCCCTTCTCATTAGAAGACACAGCTCCTGAACTTTAACCCTCTTCAGATGCCCATTTATATGAGCGTCTGTAGAGATGATGTAATGATATTCAGGTTTATTTGTGATGAACATTTACCATCAAGCTTCAGGGACTGACTTGCTTCTCGTGTCCATTGGCACTTGTCTGATGGTCATACTGTGAAGGTCAATCAGTTCTGAAGGACCCAGAGCTGTCTTTCCCTCCTCATTGCTTTAGGCCTGACCTTTACTGGGATCCCCTCCCAATGGTCTGCAGTCTATGACAGGTTGGCAAAGTAAACCTTTACCACTTCCCGGTTTGTTTTTTCTTAAGTAGAAAGAAACAGCCACTGAACACTGATTTACTGAGTACAGTTTGTCTGTGTTTTGAAAGCTTAGAAATGTGTTCTTCGGACTACATAGTTGGCCTAAAAGACCCAGTGGACAACCACACATATACCCCTATCCACACCCTACCCTACTGACCATAGGATGGTCACATTTACTGTTTACAAGGATCTGTTCTTCAGGACCCAGTCATTAACACAATCTGTCTTCATAGGCTTATTGGAGAAACCTAAGATAAGATATTTGAATTGAAAGGTACCTACAAATCCATCTTCTCGCCTACTGATTGATTGAATCCTTTTCCTACTGTTTCATGAAGATGGTCAATCAGTCCTGCTTACACCCTTCCCCTGAGAGGAAAGTCACTGTTGGGAGATTCCTCAGCCCTTTTCATTGCTGAACAATTTGTATCATGAGAAAGTTCTCTCCCTATAGATCTAAAGTTGCTCTCTCGCTAACACCCACCACTTCTTAAAGCAACAAAGCAAGTTTTGAGGAATTTTTTTGTGCCTCTTTTTAGTAGTAGATCAGGGATTGCACTTCGAATGATTTTTTGGGTGTCTCGTTATGAGGCAAAGGCTCATCCTCTTTACTTCAGGTCAGTTACAAGGCAGGTTTCTGGAATGTGTATATGGTTTCTGTATAAACAGTCCCCAAACTCATGTATCAACCTGACAAAGTCTAGACTCAAGAGTTTGTTTCAAAAAGAAAAAAAAGCCAGCCATGATAGAAAGAATTGCAAGCCTATAAATTGTGCTGAGGTGTGTTTATATAAGTAGATTAGAGTTTAAATAAAGCAATCCAAGAGTAAACTAAACTACAAGTCATAGCTGTAAAAGCAACCTCAGAAGGGTCAGTTAAAAGGACAGGTTACACTTGTCTTGATTGTGCGTGCAGACAATATAGATTGCTAAGCAGATGGCCAGCACCTCGGGATATTGCTTCCGGAGAGTAAGTTTCATCATTATGCTCCTCATCTTGGAGTTCAAAGCGATGAGTGACTGCCCCAAGTCAGACAGAGCCCTCATTTCAAGGGCCAGGAATACCTGTGACCACTCTGACCTAATCCAGGTGACAATTTACAACCAATTCATATGACCCTGTTGACTCAGGCCAGTGCCCCAAAGCTATTTCCAGTTTGATGAGACAACAGACTCACCTGGGAGTGCCTGTACTGTCAATTTTGTGTATTTTCATCAGATTCTTCCAGAAGTCTGTGACAGGCCCCTCTCACCTCCCATAAGTATTTAGAACTCTTCAGTCATAATTCAACCATCAATCAAGTTTTCTAGAGAACTAGGGACGTAATGAGCTCAGAGATTTTTGGCTTATTCTAAGAATTAAAGTCAGAAAAGGAAAACAGAGGGACCAAAATAATATATTCAAATAATACTTTTTTTGTGTGGTGGTTGGATGGTAAAGTGATCTGAAGCCTTGACCTTGGAGTTAGAACACCACACTAACCAACCGAGCTAACCGGCCAGGCCCTACTCAAGTAAAGCAAGTCCAAGGAGAAGCTGAAGGAGGTCTGTGGGATTATAACAAAATCAACGCTTTCTAACATTTCGTGGCCATGTGTTAAGTAGGTGTAATTTTAAGGTAAACTGCTTTATACCATATGTGCATGATTACAAATATAAAACTATATATCGAATGTACATGTTTAAGAACTATAATCTACTAATATTAGATGCTGGAACTATTTGGGTCCTGGCTGCATTTATAATAGGACAGGAACAAAAGTGGGCAGATGGTATAGCCTGGTGGCTCAGAGGTGCAGATAAATGTCATTGTCCAGACTCCTGGCATTTCTCACCTGGACCACTTTAACTCCCAATTGGTCTCCCTGTCCCTTGGCTGTCCTTTCTCTAATCCATCCTCCCCAGGGCCATGATGGTAGACTTTCCTGAAAATACTTCCATGGCTCCATACAGCCCCTGGAAAAAAGTCCCCACTTTTAATAGGTCATTCTGGACTCTCTAGGATCTGGCCCTAACGTTCCTTTCTAATCTCATCCTTCCCCACATCACCAGACACCAAACATTCCCTGTTCATTTGTCAGGATCCACCTAAGAATCTCTCGTTCATGAAGTCATTGTCCCAGGGAGCACATCCTTACAGAAATCAGCTATAAAGCAGAATTGTTTAAAGGAAGGTTGTATTTTCCAAAGAAGCCCACGCCTATAGATGCACCCCACTCTACATACTCTTCTTACAGCGTGACTGATGGTCACCCCATGGAGATGTGGGTGTGTGTTCCCTCCCTTTGAAGTGATCAGCCTGAAAACAGTACTGTCAACTTCCAGGTTAGGTCACAGCAAGGATACAGCTTCTGTCTGGCTTTCTCCCCTGGAATGCTTGCACTTGGATCCTGGCTGCCATGTTGTGAGGAAACCCAGGCCACATGGAGAAGCCATGGGTGGGTGCTCCAACCAACAGCCCCTGTTAGGCCCTCAGCGGACAGACATCATCAGCCATCAGACATGTAAGCGAACAAGCCTTCAGATGATTCCATCTCCTGCCCTTCAAGCCTGCTAGCTGAGGCCCCGGCCATTGTGGAGCAGAGATAAAACTGTGCTTCCTCTGGGCCTTTCCAATTTTCCGACCCACAGAAACCACGAGAGATACTAAATGACTCTTGCTGCTTTAAGTCACTAAGGTTTGGAGTAATTTGCTATGCAGTAATTGCTTAACTATTACAGTGCTACTTACCTGGTTTTACCCACTCCAGGTAAAAGATCTTGCTTATCAGTGGATAGTATCCAATGCAGAGATCTATATATAAAGACTGTATATACTGCCAAAGCCCCTCCCCTCCCCCCTTTTAAAGATTTCACTCTACACTCAATTTTATTTTATTTATTTTATTTTTTGGCAGCTTGCCAGTGAGGATCTGAATCCAAAGACCTTAATTCTGGACTTTACAGACAAAAAAAAAAAAGGGAGAATATTTAAATCCTGATAAAAGAGAGAGAGAGAGAGAGAGAGAGAGAGAGAGAGAGAGAGAGTGTGTGTGTGTGTGTGTGTGTGTGTGTGTGTGTGTGTGTAGTATCTTAAGCATAAAGATATAGAACAGAATATGAATGGTAGTCAGTGGAGTTCTGATTACAATCATTGGTTCTTCCTTATCAAGCTCCGGTGAGGAGCTTCAGCCAATGAGGTGTTGAGGAGAAAGCTGCACTTGGGTTTGGATTTCTGTTATTTGTACTTGAGCTGCTCCTCTTTTTCCAGGCTGTTTGTTGAGGCATTGGTTACTTCTAGGGTAAGGATCTTTTTTTTTTTTGTCTTTTTTTCGTGACCGGCAACGGATCGCAACCCTCAGGGTCGCGCCCGTACCGGACTGGGACCGGCAACGGGATCGCAACCCTCGCTTGGTGTTGCTCCCGCCCCTCGCTCAGCCAGTGAGCGGCTGGTCTGTATGTGGGATCTGACCCCTCGGCGGGAGCGCCGCCACGCTTCCCAAGCGGTGCACTGTAGCAGTGCGCCACTGGGCCAGCCCCTAGGGTAAGGATCTTAATACTACTTTCAGCTTTGCCTCTATCTCTGCAAGATGATCGATCATCTTGGCTTGAAGTTCCAAAGCTTTGTCCATTGATTTGGACAACGATTTGCTCTATTAGAGATCCCATTCATTCTTCATGGCTACATATTGTCATTGTATGGATGTTGAAGTGTTTGTTATTGTTGTTGTTTTGTTATGCAATTCCTAGGTTGGTTTTCAACGATTTTGGTCAATGATTTTCAATGATTTTGGTCAACAAAGGTGAACACTCCATGGCAGCCAGTGCTAGGTTGTACTCTTGCTTCCTGCTTCTCTGGCTGAGGGTCACTGGGCAGACATGCATATGTCCTTTATGCTTCTTGCTAAGAGCCCTGATTACTGCTGTGGCTTATGGAAGACAGAAAAAAATAACGGTTAAAAACAGAGTTGGAGAATATTTGCAGGTCTGTGACTCTTCATTGCATACCTGAGAGTTAGCTGGTGTCTGCTTCATAGTCTGGAGGCTCGAGAGTCAACTCTCGATTGTGTTAGTGGCGGGGAATAAGAGTAGACATAATCTAAAAATGATGCCTGTTTTCTCATACATTCTTTAATTACATTGATTATGTGTCTAATTTGCGGGGAGTCCAATTTGTTTAAAGAGAAATAATGAAACCTACTGTGAAGACCTGACTAGCTTCCCTGTCCTTTCTCGTCCCAAGCCCCTCAGCCTCCATCCCCAACAAGAGCTCAGCATCATCCGTCACCCCGTAGGAAACAAAGCACAGCAGAAACAGCTGCAGTTTTTGCTGGACCTCGGTCTTCTGTGACAGGCTGATCGCTTTTCCAGGGAGAAAGCTGAGCAGTGGTTTGGTTCTGATGTTCTTCCTGCTGCTGGACTGAGCAGCAGTTGACAGCATGGCGTGAGGACCCCAGACCAAAGCCCACTCCATGCACTCACTCGATGAACGTGCAAAGTCAGAGAACCTCCTCAGCCTCAGTTTCCTCTCTCAGATGAGGATGGTCATGGCACCCTCAGGGATCCCCGTGAGGAGTAAATGAGGTAATGCTCATAAGAAGTGCAGCAGAGAGCCTGGGAGGCTGTTGTTATTAAGCCTAGAGTATCAGAGCAGCAGAAGACTGCAACAGGCAATGTTGTACAACGTTCGCATTTCCCCCGTGAAGCAACTGAAGACCGGAAATGTGACACGCCTTGTTCAAGGTTGCGTAACTAGTTTGAGTAGAATCTGGTAATCAGAACCAGGGCACACCTAAACCACTGAGAAAATAGGCATAGGAATGAGGAGACAAATCCGCATCAAATGAGTCAAGAGGTGTATAGGGTGTCTGATAATTAATGTACTTAAAAATTTTTTTTCTCTGTGAACATTTCTTTATTTTTTATTTTTATTGAATTATAATTGATTATACATATATTTGGGGTTCAATGTTGACATATTTCGATCAAATCAATATTACTAGCATATATATTGTTACAGATCATACTTATTCTTTATTCCCTTTGTCCAATCTCTTCCTCTCCTCCTCTCCCTCCCTCTCCCCCCCCTAATTACCCTAGATTTTTTTCTTTCCTTCTGAAAGAATAATGGTTATTCTGTTGATTTGTTGCCTAGATGATCTGTCCAATGCTGAGAGGTGTGTTCAGGTCCCCCAATATTATCGTAGAGCAGATGCTTCCTCTGTCACTCTGGAATGGGCTTTGTGGAGAGAGACATCCTCTTCTTTTCTTTATCTCTGCTGGTGTCTCTCCTTGTGTCAATGCACTCCAGTGGCTGGCAGACCATCTGCATGGTGGTTGTGGCATCTAGCTGCTTTTGTGGCAGCCATGGTTACTGTGGTAGCTGTGGTGGGCCACCACATGGAAGTGATGTTTTTGGCATGCTCCTTGGCACTGGTGGTGTGCCTGCTTGTGGGAAGGGGGCCTGGTTCCTAGCTCTGTGTCTCAGGACCCTGGGCAGGCCCTGAGACACTGGCAGTGTGCCTGGGCTGGAGCTAATTTTTTGTCCTTTGCTTATAACTTCCTGTGGGGACCAGTACTTAAGCTGTGTGGTTGAGCTAAATTTCTGCTTTGCTGCTGATTCCCTAGGGAAGACTTTTTGTGCAGCGTAGGGTTTTAATTGTTGACTTTATAGGTACTTTTGGCTCTCCAGAGACCCAGTGCACCTAGATTGTGTAGAAACTCTGATCTGGGTCCAAGTCTTTTCATCAAACTGCACCCAATGCAATTCTATATTCCTGACCAGTCTCCTCTGAGTGGTCCTTTGCTGATTGGGGTGCCAGTCAGTTGTCCTTGCTGTGCCCCAGTGTTCCCCCGATGGACCTGTCTCCTCCACCGCCCATGCTCCAAACACTTCCCATGGGATGGGCAATGTGCTGGTCCCTTGTGATGACTCACCAGCCTCTGAGTGGCTCCTTTTTTCAGTTGTTGTGGCTCCTTGCTCCTATGTGGGTCCACGGGAACCATATTAGTGGTCTTGCTGGCCTGGGGGCCGCCAAGGCCCTCTTCTCCCTGGCCACCTCCAAGCAACTTCATCCGAAGGGCACAGCTATGGCTTTTGCAGGCTTCTGCTCCGTGTGCTCAGCAGCTCCAGCCTTAAAGTGGCCACAGCACAAAATGGTCAGAGTGGTTTTTTCTTTCTTTTATCATGGCTTCTCCCACCTTCATGTACTCCGTAGATCTCGCTTCCTCTTCCCCAGAGCTCCAGCAGCCCCGGCTTGGCTATAGCTTTCATATAGTTGTAAATTGGTTGATTTGTGGGAGAGAGTGACACTGGTGACTGTCTATTCCACCACCTTGACTGGAAGCCCCGTAAAAATTTTTTAATGTGGGAAAATATATGCAATATAAAATTGATCATTTTAATCATTTTTAAGCGGACAGTTCTATGGTATTAAGAACATTCGCACTGTTGTGCAACCATCAGCTCCATCCATCTCCAGAACTTTTTCCATCTTCCCCATCTGAAACTCTGTACCCACTAAACAATGATTAATGAACTTTTAAATTGGAATTAAAGTATTTTGAATTGGGAAATGTCGAGTATCCTAGAGTATAGTTGTGACTTAAAATCTCCCGAGTTCTCCTATCAGTGGATCATCACGTCATTTTTGACTACTTTTACTTACTTTTTATTGGCTTGTACTTACTTTGAAGTGAAATGTGTTTGTTTTGGGGCCACAGGGAGCTTTTAGTTTTCTGCTCTCTCCCCTGACCATGCTCTTATCCTGTCCTGGGCCCAGCTGGGGGAGCTCTGCGCCCTCTGGACTCTCAGCTTTACAGCGCATCTGAGGGTCCTGCAAAAAGTTCTCGGAAAATAGAATTGAAAGATAATATGAATTTTTTCATTAGCTTTCTGAAGTGCCCTCATATTCTCACTTCTAGACACTGCCCCACCCCATCTTTCTAGGATTCCTTCCTCACCGTGGTCCCTTGTATGGAGTGTTTGACACCATCACCAATGTATGACTGAGGAAAGCAAAAACATGCTCTCTCTCCACTGCAATGGGCTGAATCCCACAGAACACGGAGAGAAAAATAGCAACTCATACCTGGGAAGCTGTCAGGACACAGCAACAGCCAAACTGGTTAAAGCTAAATCTTTGCACCTCAACATCTTGTGTTCCTGGTGGAGCTCCTGGGACACTGAAGCCACACAGGCTGAGAGGTCCGCTTAGGCGAGAGGAGCTGTTCTCTGCCCGAGCTCGCTCTTCTCTCACCAGAGGGTCTGGATGTTAATCCTGGCCAACCCAGTAGCCACTTCAAACAGCTCCCTGTGTGTTGCCACCACTGAGGTATGGGGTGGGATGGCTGTCAAGAGGTTGCAGAGCTAAGAGAAGGGGAGGTTAATGTGCCTACCCTGCATGGGGATGCTCCCAGGAGCAGAAACTGACGAAGTGCCAGTGGTAAGTGCAAACAGGAGGCTAATAAGGAAAGAGACACTAGGCCCATTTGCCCACAGCCATGATTGGCAGCTGCTGGGAGCCAGTGACTTGTCCTGCTGCCCCGAGGAGCCACCAACAGGCTTAGCCTCTCCACTGGGGAATGTTCAGGAGAGCTTCATGCTTCCCCCTCAACTCCAAGGACCCAGTTTTTCATAGGCCTCTGAGCCCTGCTCTACTGTTCCTTAACTTGGAATTGTTAGTGCTTCTTAAGCATTTTCCCCTACTGTATCCCAATCATCCACTCACAAAGCTGAGTTCTGTCAAGATAACATGAATAATAGCTTAACTATAGCACTTACTAGGTGCCAAGCACCGCATTACACTTGAGACACATTTTATGTTCACGACAACCCTATAAAACAATGATGGTTGTATTATGTGGAAACCAAGGCATTGTGAGGATAAGGGACTGACTGAGGTTGCACAGGCAGAAGCAGAGAGCTGGACAGAAGGCCGGGCTGCTACGGCCCTGCCGCTCCTTCTGGATCCACTCTCCCTGAGAAGGGTGATTCTAGCCACTGCACCGTCATGTTGGTCACATCAGCTAAGTGCTAAAGACATTCAAAAGTGAAGGAGTGTGTTGGAAATAAATGTCATTACAATGCCTTTAAATATACTTATTAAAATAATAAGTGTTCTAGTAGCCAAAAATTGAAATGCTAACAAAATACTTGAATTTTTTCAAATTTTTCCTTCTAAAATATACATAACATAAAATTTACTATGTTAATGCTTTAAGTGTACAATTCAATGTCTGTAATTACACTCGCAATGTTGTGCAATCATTACCACTCTCTAATTTCAAAACTTTTTCATCACTCCAAACAAATTCTGTGCTCCTTAACCAACAACTACCCTTCCCTCTCCTGCTCTCAGCCCTGGTAAACTCCAATCTACTTTTTATCTCTATTGATTGCCTAATTTATAGATGTTTCATGTAAGTGGAATCAGACAGTATTTGTCCTTTTTGTATCTGGCTTATTTCACTGAGCATAGGGTTTTTAAGGTCCGTCCATCTGTAGCATGTGTCAGAATTTTAGCCACTGTATGTAGATATCACATTTTGTTTTTCTATTCATCTGTTCATGGACACTTGGGTTGTTTCCACCTTTGGGCTACTGTAAATAATGCTGCTATGAACATGAACATACAAGTATCTGTTTGAGTCCCTGGTTTTAATTCTTTGTGGATGTACCTAAGAGTGGAACTGCTGGGTCAAAGAGTAATTCTGTATTTACCTTTTTGAGGAATTCCTTTTTTTGCTATAGAAATAAACAGCTTTAAAAAAAGATATGCTGGGGCTGGCCCGGTGGCGCACTGCGATAGTGCGCCGCTTGGGAAGTGCGGCAGCGCTCCCGCTGAGGGTTCGGATCCCACATACAGACCGGTTCCCGCTCACTGGCTGAGCAAGGTGCGGGCGCAACACCAAGGGTTGTGATCCCGTTGCCGGTCCTGGTCCAGTGCGGGGGCGACACTGAGGGTTGCCATCCGTTGCCGGACACAGAAAAAGACAAAAAAAAAAAAAAAAAACGATATGCTGCAATTGTATGGAGTAAATTTCATTCCTATGATTAAAAACCAAACCAATAATCCCATTTGTGGTTGAGAATGGCAATGAGATTATTAACAATGTATTTTTAATTTTATAACACAAAAATAAGAAATACTTGAATTTCTGTGAAAATTCTGCCTAGAGTGAATCTGTGGTTGCCTTCCAAGGGTTAGAGGCTCTCCTTTCTTAGGTGGTGTTTCAAGCCCAGGCTGGAAGAACCGGCCGTGTGTGTCATGAGCAGTTTTGTATGAAGACACTGGGCCTGGAAGCCTCAAGCCAGAGGCCAGAACCTGGCCGAGGAAGGGCACTGTGAGCGCCGGGCAGGGACAGCCAGTAAAAAGAGGCACGACCAGGATGCTAACTCAGGGTTGGGGGGTTTTGGAATGCAGAAACACTGGTTTCTGTCTGAAGTTACTCCTTGGCCACCAAATGGTCACAAGCAGATCAGAGGAGACACAGTTCAGGTGGTCTGGAGTTTGAGAGAGCAAAGTTGTTAGAAAGCCCTGAACCCACTGCTGAAGGCAGCTGAGTGCAGTGCAACCTTCTTGGTGAAACCAGGAAGACCGATGGCTCCTGCAATTCTTTCCTTTGCTCTGAAGCATGTCGTCGGAGCTTGGTTCTTTCTGCTCAGCTCACAGCTCCTTTTCTGCTAGGGCCACTGCACGGTCAGGACCTCTCAGAGGCGGTGTGGCCAGGGGCAGTGCTGGAACTTTGAAAGTGCCCTCTTGGCCAGCCTGATGCCTTTCCTGCTGCCCTGAGAGTCACCGTAACCAGGTCACGTTCAGACAGAAACACCCACAGTAAACAGATTAATAGCGTTCACTAGATGCAGGTCATTAGAAAACACCCCAATGACCACGTTTTCTCTCCAGCCCACTGAAGACTGTCTTAACAAGCACAGCTCATCTGTGCTGAAACTAAGGCTGGGTTAAGATGGGGTTTAGGTCCTCATTAAAGTCCACAGCATAGAGTTTAAGAGGAAATGATGAAATGGTGCTCCCTGAAACATCTCTTCTTTAAATTTAATTAGACAAATTATACTCAAACTAGTAGATGCCCTGGGAAGGCAATCAACATTAGGGCTAATAAAAAGCTTGAATAGTATAAAAGGGCTGGAGGAGGTATTGTAGAACCTTTCTAGCACTTATGAGAGGTAAATTAACACCAATTGCTAAACATAGAAACTGGATAAATTTCAATATTCATTTAGAAATTAATTTTATGATGCTGTCCTAAGTATTAAAATACAGGTTATACTTAAATCATTCAAAGTTTGGCATGTTCACACATGTGCACAAAGTATTTGATAGATATTTACACACTGGGAGACACAATTATGGTCTGACTTTGGAGTTTTGGCAGATCTGGGTTCAAATTCTGGCAAGTTTCCCTACTAGCTTTTTTTGGGTGCGTGTGATCCGAACCCTCGGGCGGGAGCGCTGCCGCGCTTCCCAAGCGGCGCACTATCCAGTGCGCCACCGGGCCGGCCCCTCTCCAGCCCTTTTCTAAGGGCACCATGGGTGGAGTAGGAGGAGGAAGAGATTGTTCTAGAGGAGACTGCCTTAAGGAGGGTGGCATGTTCATCTGTTCTCCATGGAGAGGACGGCTGGCCCTCACAACAGTCTGAGCCTGGGGGCTGGGTCTAAACCGTGGGACCTCGGAGGGAGCCTCTGTGGCTCTTTCCTCAGGTGTCAGCTCTGTCTGTGGGGTTTTCCAGCCATGGAGGCCTTGGCTGACACCTATGCTCATAGCTTCTGGTACCCTCTGGTGGGGACTCCAGAGTAGGCAGGGACTTTCCAGGGCTTTCCAGGCCCTGATTCTCTGCCCACTCCTTTCTTCCCACCATGTGGATTCCAGTGCGTGATGGATTCGGCCCCTTGGGCTTGCAAGTCTCAACCTGGTTACAGCATTCAAGCAGGTGGAGCAAGTCTTGAGAGAAAAAGTCTGATTCCTTTAACTTTATAAATTATTAACTCTACATTACTGTGAAGCCTGGACATGCTTCAGCAAATCCTTCCTTCACTGCCATTCTCTGCCAGCCTCCAGGACGAGCTTCCCCTTCCTCAGTAGCATCTGGCCCATGGGTTCTTTCTTTGTCCTGTTTCCTGCTGCCATCCTGGGCAAGTGTAACGTCCATGTTGATAATGAATTGGTGAATTTATTCATTCCATGAAAAAAGTTTTGAGCAGCTACTATAGGCTACTAAGCAGGAGTAGAAACAACACTATGAGTAATAATAATAATGATAATAATTACTAACTATAGATGAGCACTATGTGCCAAGCCCAGTACTGAGCACTTCCTGGGTATTAACAAAGTTACAATGCTGTGAGGTTTGTGCTGTTATTAACCCCATTGTAGGTTGGGCAAATAAGGCTCAGAGAGGTTAAGTATCTTGCCCAATGTCACATAGCTAGTTAAGGGTACAGCTGGGATCTGTTACTCTGTCGTGTACTCCCTCAGGAAGGAGGAAGGTGATGATTTACCTAGTATTCTCGTACCAACTGACCCCTCCTGATCCGTGCGGTCAGACCCTCCCCGGCCGGCGTCCCTCGCCCTCCTGTCCGGCGCTGGCGCATTTATGCAGCATTCCCTCCTCTGAGAAGCTTTTTCTGACTCTGTCCCAGGCTCCTCCATCCTGCACCTCTCCTGCCCCCATTTCTGAATTGGGTCCTGTGATGCTTTTACCTACTAAATTGTGAGTCTCCCAAGACACCTCGCCTCTTTGTCTTTGCATTCCCAGGGTTGGGTGCAGTCTGCCTCTTCGCGGTGCTCCATAAAGAGTAGAAAGACAGACTTACTGTTCTGCATTACATTTAAATAGTCTACTTGTCTGCCTGATAAAAGTACCTGAAATTGAATCAGATACCCTATGAAACATCTATTCATCTCTCAGATACAATAATTCAGAGATGATTCCATAAAACCACAGAATTTTACTTTTTTTTTTTTTTGCGGCTGGCTGGTATGGGGATCTGAACCCTTGACCTTGATAACACCTTGCTCTAACCAATTGAGATAACTGGCCAGCCCCACCACAGAATCTTAAATAAGATTACCCTGAAAATATCTGGGTGCAATATTACCAATTTAAAAGTTGATTAATTTCTCTGTTTTGATCCCACACCTCAGTTCTAGGACCAGTGCCAGGGCTCATGGCTTCAATTTGGTGTGCAAATGACTCACTGCATATTGGTCTCTGGTGCGGGGCATCAGTCCCATGGGGGGGAGAAGGGGAAGGCTGGCTTCCTAGGACACTTGCCCACTCTGGCCCCACTGGGGTGAAAGCCCTGGTGTGGAGAGGCTGGTGGCCATGTGTGAGAGGGCACGAGCTGCGTGTTGAAGTTCCTTGCTTCTTACGCACATTGGAGACAATCTGGCAGTTACCAGAAGTCTGCCTGGGTCAGTACTGTCTGCCTTGCTTGGGTGTGTGGGGACTGGGTGGTCTGTGGGTCACTACTACATGCTCCATGTTTTATGAATTACGCTTTCCAAGTCATCTACCACAGAAGTGGTTTCCCTCTCTGGGCTTTTCTAACTCCTTCCATGAGGCTCGGTTGGCATTAGTCCAAGGACTCTATGGAGCATCCCAAAGCTTTCATCCTTTTGAACACAGGTTCATCCCAATGTGGGCAATTCACAGTGCATTCAGATGGAAGTGCTCAGAGGGCCCGAACATGGCTCTGAAGTCAGACGGACCCAGCCAAGAGTCCTAGGTGTGTCACTTGCTGACTGTGGGACCTTGGGCATGTCCCCTTACCTGTCTAAGTCTCAGCTTCCTCAACTATAAAATGGGAACAACAACAACTATGTACCTACTTCCTCAGGCTGCTGTAGGATTAAATTAAATAATCTGTGCAAAATGCTTGGGATAGTTCCCGGCAGACAGTAACCTTTTGGTAAATGTTAACTGTAACAATAAAATGTTCAATGAATGATCCAGTCTTCACTGGCTTATTTCCTGTTCTCATTGTTACCTGATGGCTGTGAGCCTTCATTTAGACTGCTCCTTGACAGTCCTCACGTGCAGCTGACCTGGCTGGGGACAGGAACTGCCAGACACCATCGGATGTCTGCACAGATGAGAGAAATCTGCTCCCATCTCCGCTCCCTCTTCAAAATCTGCTAAGAGCTGGACTGTTTAAGCTTGATCTATTCTTTAGGACAGACCAATACCGCCAGCTGATTTTGGACTTTCATTCTCAGGTTGTCTGCCTCCTTCATTAGGGTTGGAGCGGAGTTTCTCTTTGTTGGTTACCTTGGTGTGTCTGAATGGGAACACACTGTCGTGGTGGACGAGGGCTGGGGGTTGGGGTGGACTTAGGGGGACATCTCATTCTCTTACCCTTAAAACCTGTTGTGTTCTAAATAGCTTCTTTGAAACCTCTAATTTTTTTAAAAATAGAAAACCCCAAATGGTTTGCCAGTTAGCCTATTCTAGTTCCCAAATCGCCACTGACCGCAGGAGAGTTTCTTCTAAGAGTGTTTTTACTGCTCGCTCACCCTGTAGAGGAGCAGGGCCAGTGCTGGGGTGGAATGCTGCAGATGCAATGTAATTTCTCTGCGCTCTGTCTCATGGTTCCAGGAGGACCTCAAACATCTCATACCTTACGTACTTTCTGTTTTTCATGTTGGCTGGGGCTCCATCTGTCACGTTTGCCTCGCGGAGTTCGGAGTTGTCAGAGTCCAGATCCTTCCCTGCACCCGCTTTGCTCCTGGGTGCTCACCACGCCCCCTTCCTCCGGGCCAGACCCCACCCCTCCTCTGCTAAACTCACTCATCACTGCAGGACTATGGCCTCCTACTTTCCTTGGCTTCCTTGCTCCCTGTTTAGCACTTAAGTGGATTTTTCTGTCCATCTGTAATTTGTTGTGTATGTTTCTGTTACTTTTGTTTATACATATTTACAGTTAGTTCAATTATCTGTTCTAATGGCAAGCTAGGTGGCATGAATAATTTTAAAATAATTTACAACTGGCTTTGGAATGCATTTCTGTACTCACATTTGAGTTTGGGGGTGTCTGATATTCTGGAAACTCAAGTTTCAAACTAAGTAATGAAGTCACCATCTCAAATGCCTTGGGAGGAGTAGGGGAGTTATTCAGCATTTCTTTTCCCCTGGCCCCGGAAAAATCTTTGGCTTCCAACTCCATGATGAAGTTGGACAGCAACACTCACATCTTTGGCTTGTTCTGAACCCAGGAGAGCCTTTGCAGTTTTTTCAGGATGTGTCTCTGCTGTTTGTCTCTATCAAGGAGGAGGTAATCAGAAGTCTGACTTAGAGGAAAATTATCAGGGCTCATGTGATTATCTAAGGCAGAAGAATTCCTTAATTGTAAGACTGCCAAGTGAACATTCATTAAGTGTCCGCTCATAAGCATGTGCACAGATGTAACTGCTCTGATTGTTTTGAAAAATTGCCTCTTCACCATCCTTATTGTAAAATACGTAAGCAACATGATGTATGACTAAAAATATTAACTGGCTTTAAACTACCAGGGTCCCTTCACATAAACACAGATGCCCACACAGGGTAGAGTAAACAGATGACATCCATGCTGGTATGCTGGGCAAAGCTTCGCAGCCCTGACCGCGCCACGAGAAATATTTAAATTGTGCTGATTTGTTACATAAACACTCTAACCTCAAACTCAGTCTGGGCAATTACATGGCTCTCCTTTGTGCTCTGCCATGCCAGAACAGAGGGGCACAGGCTGCTTTCAGAACAAACCTGCCTTTAATCTCATTTCAATCATGGGATAAAATATGGCTGACAATGTATCTGAAAGTTCCCATTTTTAAATCACTTCAGGAGATTAAAATACAAACCTAGGGTGCTAAAGAGAAGAGAAGCTGGCTGGTTAGCTCAGTTGGTTAGAGCACGGGTTTATAACACCAACATCAAGGGTTCAGATCCGTGTTCTGGCCAAGGGCCAGACAATGTATCTGAAAGTTCCCATTTTTAAATCACTTCAGGAGATTAAAATACAAACCTAGGTTGCTGAAGAGAAGAGAAGCTGGCTGGTTAGCTCATTTGGTTAGAGCACGGGTTTATAACACCAACATCAAGGGTTCAGATCCATGTTCTGGCCAAGCGCCAAAAAAAAGGAAGCCCAATCACCGAGTTATTTTATAAAAGCGAACTCAAAGCACGGATATA
>NW_007743772.1:27120-27612 GCF_000696425.1 Galeopterus variegatus | reverse complement strand
AAGTAACCCAATTAAAAAATGGGCAAAGGAGCTGAACAGGCATTTCTCAAAGGAAGATACACAAAAGGCCAACAGGTATTTGAAAAAATACTCAACATTACTAAGCATCAGGGAAATGCCAATCAAAATCACACTGAAATGTCGTCTCATCCCAGTTAGACAGGCCGTTATAAAAAAACCGAGAATAACAAATGCTGAAAGGGATGCAGAGAAAGGGGAATCTTCCGACACTGTTGGTGGGACTGTAAATTAGTGTAGCCATTACAGAAAACAGGATGGAGGGTCCTTCAACAACTATAGGTAGAACTGCCATACATACCATCCAGCAATACCCAAAGGAATGGAAATCATCACGTAAAAGGGATTCCTGCACTCCCATGTTTGTTGCAGCTCTATTTACAGTAGCCAAGATTTGGAACCAACCTAAATGTCTTTCGACAGATGATTGGATAAGGAAAATGTGATATATATACACAATAGAATACACACTAT
>NW_007743772.1:19595-22234 GCF_000696425.1 Galeopterus variegatus | reverse complement strand
GGGCAAGATAATTAGTCTGGACTTAGACTTCTCAAAAAGAACATGCAAATCAAAGCAACAATGGAGTAGATTTTCCAAAGAACTAATGGATAGAAAATGTGAACCAAGGACTGCCTTCAGATGATAAGGCTATTTTTAAAAAGTTTAAACATGCAAAAGCTTTCTTAAGGAATCCACTAAAAAATAAATTTATCCTTTCAAGAGATGATGGTGGGGACTTCAGAACAAAGACTGTTGGTATTTCTATATTTAATTTTTGTATTTACATAGTTATTCTACTCATAGGTGCCTTGCCAAGAGAAACGAAAACACATGTTCACATTCATGTTTATACTATTCAGAAAGTGGAAACTACACAAATGTTCATCAACTGTGAACAGATAAATAAAATATGGTATATCCATACAGGAATACCTTTCAGAATAAAAGAGGGAAAAGTATCAATACATGCTACAACATGAAAGAAACTAAAAAACATTATTCTAAGTAAAAGAAACAGACAAAAAAGACTACATNTATTATTATTAACTGTGTTTATCAGACAGCACATAGATCTTCCCTTCCCTGTCTCCCCACCCCAGCCTCTGGTAACCACCTTTCTGCTCTGCTTCTGTGAGATCCACTTTCTTAGATTCCACAGGTAAGTGAGATCATACAGTGTTTCTCTTTCTGTGCCTGACTTATGTCACTCAGCACAGTGTCCTCCAGTTCCATCCATCCTCATTCTATCATCTGAAAGGTGGATGAAATGCATGTGTTCTTAAAGGCAACGAGACCTCGTGTATTTTTCTGCACTTGAAGTTGAAGAGAGAACTTCCACATCAGCCACTGAAAAGACAGAAGGAACTATAGTTAAGGTTTTCCATTCTTTCCAATAGAAGACCAGTTTCATCAGTCCCTGCCTCTCCTCCCTTGCCTAATCCTCCATGGTCTCATCATAAAGTTCTAGATAAGAAGAGGGTGTGGTATTATGGAGGCTGGTTCTCTCACCCATGCCCCCTCCCCTTAGGTGGCAGGATGCTGGGCACAGGAGGTGATGCACCTGCCACAAGGGCTCCACTTCCACACCTCCGTGAGTGCACCAGAGACCCTCTATCTCCCTGTTGGAAAGAGAGTGGTGCTCCAGGATGGCAGAGTCAAGGACACAAGGTGGTGAGCAGCAGGTCATCACCAAGGGAAGAGCTTGCATGGGCTGGACTGGAAGCCTGGACTCTGGTCTGGCACTGCCTTCTCTGTGCTTCATATCCATCACCTCCAGGTGAGGGGCTGGGCACATGGTGGACCAGGCCTCCTCCAGCTCTGGCATTCTTGAGTTCTATCTGCTTAATAACATGAGGAGTCGTTCTGGTCAGGATGTCTCAGGGAGTCTAAACTGGTCTTCAAAGCCAGCTTCCCGCAGGTGTTGTTAAACACAGAAGTTCAAAAACTAGGAACAGAAAGGGATGGAGAAACAAAATGCAACAAAAGGAATGAGAGATAAACTCAGAAAAGAAAGAAAAGGAAAAGACAAAATTACAAGACACCGAGTAAAATAGATTAGAAAAAAGACATAATAAAATATATGAAAAAATGTGAAAACAACCAAGACAAGAAAATAAGAAAAGAAGAGAAAAGAAAAGAAAAGAAAAACAAACAAACAAAAAAAAAAAACAGCCAAGGAGAAAGTGGGTGAAATGGAACACTGGCAAAGAAGATCCAATTTACGTATAAAGGAAGATAAGAATCAATATTTAAAATTGTAACCTAAAAAAAATTTAATCTAAGAAACAATTTCCAGTATTAAAGAAATCCCTGAGTCTACACATTGAAAGGGACCACTGGGGGCTGGCCCTGTGGCTCACGCGGGAGAGTGCAGCACTGGTAGTGCTGAGGCCATGGGATCGGATCCTATATAGGGATGGCCGGTGCACTCACTGGCTGAGCCTGGTGCGGACCACACCGTGTTGAGAGTTGTGATCTGCTTAATGGTCAAAAAAAAAAGAAAAGAAAGGGACCACTGGGTACCAGGGAAAGCTGACCTGGAAGTGTTAACTCCAACACACATCCTGGTAAACCTATTAACTAAATCAGCTTACAAGGGCAAGATAATTAGTCTGGACTTAGACTTCTCAAAAAGAACATGCAAATCAAAGCAACAACGGAGTAGACTTTCCAAAGAACTAATGGATAGAAAATGTGAACCAAGGACTGCCTTCAGATGATAAGGCTATTTTTAGAAAGTTTAAACATGCAAGAGCTTTTAAGGAATCCACTAAAAAATAAATTTATCCTTTCAAGAGATGATGGTGGGGACTTCAGAACAAAGACTGTTGGTATTTCTATATTTAATTTTTGTATTTACATAGCTATTCTACTCATAGGCACCTTGCCAAGAGAAATGAAAACACATGTTCACATTCATGTTTATACTATTCAGAAAGTGGAAACTACACAAATGTTCCTCAACTGTGAACAGATAAATAAAATATGGTATATCCATACAGCGGAATACTTTTCAGAAAAAAAGAGGGAAAAGTATCAATACATGCTAGAACATGAAAGAAACTAAAAAACATTATTCTAAGTAAAAGAAACAGACAAAAAAGACTACATATTATGTGAGGTAATTTATATGAAATCGCGATGATCATATGGTCCTT
>NW_007743772.1:17093-18997 GCF_000696425.1 Galeopterus variegatus | reverse complement strand
CCACAACTGACAATAAGGTTATAATTATTATGAATATTTATGTACCGAGTAACACAACCAACTCTAAAAGGCAAAATCTAAGAGAGATGCAAAGAAACTTACATAGAAGAGGAAAACTTTAAGACATCATTCTCAGTTATAAGACAGACAAAGGGGTCAAAAAATAAGTTAGAATAAACACGACCTTGAAACACAGTCCATAAGGTCGATTTTTGGATATATCATGTTCTACATCCTGATAACTGTCAATACATATCCACACAAAATGCACATGGAACAATAACAAAAATGTATTACATATTAGGTCACAAAGAAAATATTAGTAAGCTCCCTGGAGTAGGAATGTTACAAACAATACTCTCTGATCATAATGCAGTAAAAGTAGAAAGTATTAACAAAATTAAAAAGGCCCTTTTCATCAGAAAATGTAAAATTCTATTAACACTGCATTAACGTAGAGTACAAACCAAAAATCACAGAATTTATAAGCAATAATAATGAAAATACTACATACCAAAATTTGTGGTATATACTCAAAAAGAGGAAAATTTATAGCCTGAATTTTTTTTATAAATAAAAAGGAATTAAAAGAAATGACATAATTTTTCTTCTCAAAGAACTAGAAGAATCACTAAGAAAACCAAAAGAAATCACAGGGAAGGAAATATTAAAGATGAAAGCAGAGATAAGGAGAGTCTAATGCCGTATTAAGAAAATGATATTCCATAATTAGGGAAACCATAATGCAGTATATGTTAATAGATCTAAGGAGAAAACACATATAATTTTTCCCTGGATGCTGAAAAATCTGTCAAAATTCAACAACCAGTCCTGATAGAAATATTCATGAAAATAGTAATCGGTGAACATTTTATTAACATGATAAATACACATACTTTTGTCCTGCAACCTGCATCTTACTAAATGGGGAAACATTTTCCAGAAGCATCAGGAACAAGTTAAAAAATGCCTGTTATCTCCACTAGTGTTCAACATTGGGTTGGAAGCGGAGTAATTAACTGTTGCTCGTAAACATACAAAAATATTTCAATTCTATAATGAAATAAATGCAAATTAGAGCAACACTGAGATGACACTTCTCACTTAACTGATTTGGCAAAAATTTTTGAATAAATCCCCCATTCTGTTGGTGAGGCTGTGGGGAAACAGGCATCCTCAAATCATCCTGCTGGTGGAAATGCAGATTGTTATAACCCTTATAAAAGGGAGCTGAGCAATAGCTAGAAAACATTTGCATTCTCCTTTTGGCTTAGCAATATCAATTCTAGAAATTTACTCTGATGACCACCTCCAAAAATAAAAGAATACATGTCTATGAAGTTATTATTGCAACATTGTAATTATAAAAATTGGAAACAACCTAAATGCTCATACACAAGAGAGTAGCTGGATGACCCTGGCATATCCAAACCATGAAGTGCTTTCTACACAGCTTCAGCAAGTAATGAGGAAGACTTCTATGAAAGGAAAGGGAGTGATCTGGAGCATATATTAAAAAAAGCAAAATGCAGAAGAACAGGGAATGTTATTGTTTGCGTAATAAAAGGGGAAAGTATGAAAATATACATTTACTCATCTGTGAAAACAATAGCAACAAAAACAGCCAACCACATGCCACAGAAGGATAAACCAGAGACTGTGAAATTGGTTCCTACTTGGGGTGCATGGGATTGTGTGGAAAGATTAGAATCAATAGTGTGGGTGGGTGGTGACACTTTTCTGTGTCAGTCTTCTTGTGCAGTTCTGATTTTTGGAATCATGTTCATGTTTTACCTACTCCAAAAAAGAAATCAGTAAAATCAACAAGGGTGGGGGAGGAAACAATTTGGAATGGAATACAAAAAGAAAATAAATGTAGTGACTTGTTTTCCAAAACGAACACC
>NW_007743772.1:14527-16098 GCF_000696425.1 Galeopterus variegatus | reverse complement strand
AGGACTTTATTTTGCCCTTTGAGATTGCGGCTGATGGACTGCACACCCTGTGCTGGGCGGCAGCGGGAGGTACCCCTGATCCTGGTGTGTATTTCAGTAGGTTGAAGGCACTGGCCCTGCTCTGCATGGTCTCAGTCATATTGACTGCAGCTCAGTGTTTTTGTAAGGATACAAATGCAGGAGGTGGCTCCCAGGGTTCAAATCCCCTTTGCTGCCACTGAGAACGTTCACATTTCCATGCCTCAGTTTCCCTGTCTGGGTTCTGGGTATTCACCTAGCAAGTTGTGAGGTTAAAGCAGTTCACNGTGGAAAACTAGCTTGGGAACTGGTAGAGATATTTTGGGTTGGTTTTTCTTTGCACACTGCTACCTCTTGCAGTCTAAGTGACCCCCTTTCCAAGATGCTAAGAAGACTGAGCAGAGAAGTTTGCAGAAGTCTGAAATGACAGCTCAACTTGATTGTGTTTTTGAAGGGCAAAACTATGTTTTCCTCGAAGGCATCAATCTCTCAAAACTCTAAATGAGAAAGTAAATTTGGGACCATAAACCTGGTGACACCCTGAGACCATACCTGGCAGCTAAGTGAATTGTGGCTGTGCGTTTGGGCTATGTCACAGGGACAGTGGTGGACCAAGATCAGAACAAGGAGGTGTGGCAGCCACCCTGGAGTGGACGAGCCGAGGCTGGGCTTTTGAGGCACTGTGGAGAATGAGGACGTGGCAAGAGCACCTTGCTACTGCTTTATCTGTTTGGAACATCTACTTCACAAAAGCGCTATACCCACTCCTTTAAGACATGGAAACGTGCCCTTTCCCCTTTGGAGAAGCACCATGAGTGGGTTTATAAAAGAGCAACAAATAAATTATAAAAATTTGGGAAAAAATATCCCCTACAGCCTTACCACTCAGATAAAAGATCTTCCCACATTTTCAGATATTTCAGTCTTTGTTTTTTTCTGCATAAGACTGTTTATTTTTCTTAGAGGAATAATATCCAACTTTATGTACTATTTAGATTCCTGTTCTTCTCTCACATAAGCATTTTACATTTCTATCAAACAGTTTACACGACCTTTATTTTAAGGATAACATTTATAATTTTCCAAAGCACCAGTATAACAGCTTTATTGAGGTGGAATTGACATAGATAAACTCACATACGTAAAGTGTATGATTTGGTAAGTTTTGATGTGAAGCCATCACCACAGTCGAGTTAGTGAAGTTAATGAACGTATCCATTATTTAGAGCCCCCGGCAATCCCTTCCTGCTACCTCTCCCCAGCCGCCTCCTGCTCCTCAGCAGCCACTCACCTGCTTCCTATCACCGCACATTAGTTTGTATTTTCTGGAGTTATATATAAATGGAACTGTATTGTACCTACTCTTTTTTGTCTGGCTTCTTTCATTCAGAATAATTATTTTGAGATTCATTCATGCTGTTCAGTGTGTCAATAGTTGATTCCTTTTTATTGTGAAATGGTATTCTGTGGTATTGATATGTCACAGTTTATTTACCCACGCTCTAGCTGAGGGACATGTGGGTTGTCTCCAGTCTTTGGCTATTGCAAATAAA
>NW_007743772.1:12226-13400 GCF_000696425.1 Galeopterus variegatus | reverse complement strand
GGTCTATCATCCAGCTTGAATTAATTTCTGTATATGGTATGAGGTATGGGTTGAAGTTTTTCTTTGCATCTAGATATACATTTGTTTTAGAACCATTTGTTAAACAGACTATCTTTTCTCTGCTTAATTGCTTAATTAACTTTATATCTTTGTCAAAACTCAGTTGTCCGTTATGTGTTTCTGGAGCCTGTTTTGTTCAGTTGATCTGTCTGTCTTTATTCTGATATCACATAATGTTGATTATTGTAACTTAGCAATGTCTTGACATCAGGTAGTAATAGCCCTTCAATTTTGTTCTTGTTTTTCAAAGTTGTTTTACCTATTCTAGGTTCTTCCATTTCCATATTGATTTATAAATCAATTTGTCAATTTCTACAAATAATCCCTTTGGGATTATGTTGTATCTATAGATCAATTTGGGAGACAATTTACATACTAAATATGTTGAATGCTACACCCCATGTAACAAGGCATATCTCCTTATTTAGGCATTTTAAAATTTCCCTCAGAAGTATTTGTCAGATTTATTGTATATTTTTTGTTGCTATTATAAATGTATTATCGTTAANTGCTGAACATCTTTTCATGTGTTAACTTTCCATCTGTATATATATTTTTTGGTGAAGTATCCGTATACCTTTTGCCCACATTTTTCTTACTTTTTGTTATTGTAAAGTTTTGAGAATTCTTTATATATTTGGATATGAGTTCGTATTTCAGGTATATTCTCTGAATATATCACTTTGCAGATATATTCTCTCAGTGGTGCCTTGTCTTTCACTTTCTTGACGGTGTCTGTTGAGAGCAGAAGTTTTAAATGTTGGTGAGGTTCCACTTGTCAATTTATTCTTTAGTGGATTGTGTTTAGAGTGTCATATCTAAGAAATCTCAGCTTAACCCAAGGTCACAAAGATTTTATCTTTTGAGGTTTTGTAATTTTAGGTTTTGTATTAGGTCTATCATCCAGCTTGAATTAATTTCTGTATATGGTATGAGGTATGGGTTGAAGTTTTTTTTTTGCATATAGATATACATTTGTTTTAGAACCATTTGTTAAACAGACTATCCTTTCTCTGCTTAATTGCTTAATTAACTTTATATCTTTGTCAAAATTCAGTTGTCCGTTATGTGTTTCTGGAGCCTGTTTTGTTCAGTTGATCTGTCTGTCTTTATT
>NW_007743772.1:10716-10976 GCF_000696425.1 Galeopterus variegatus | reverse complement strand
ATATTGCCATTTGTACTTTAATTTGTATCATTTGTTCTTTGTTCTCTTTTCCTTCCATTTTGTTTGGATCATGGGGGATTTTTTAGTTCAATTTTAAATCCTTTGTTGGATTGTTAGCCGTAGTTCTTTATTTTGTTGTGTTAGTGGTTGCCTTTGGGTTTAAAGCATATATCATGAACCTATCATTGTCTGTCTTCAAGTGTTATTATACCACTTCACAGATAGTATAAGAATCTTAAAATAACATACTTCCATTTCCT
>NW_007743772.1:7051-10503 GCF_000696425.1 Galeopterus variegatus | reverse complement strand
TTAAAAGATATTTAAGTAACAAGAAAGACTTACATATTTACTCCATTAGTTACCATTCCCAGTGCTCCATTCCTTCCTGGGGCCCTTATTTCTCTGTGTTGTCATCTTCCTTTTCCCTGAAGGACTTCTCGTAGCATTTCTTGTAGTGTGGTTCTGCTGCTCAGGATGAACTCTTTCAGTTTTCCTCTGTCTAAAGCCCTTTATATTTTGCCTTCATTTTTGAGAATTTTTTTCTTTAGATGTTGCTCCACTGTCTTCTCTCTTGCATTGTTTTTGGCAAGATACCTGCTGTTATCCTCATATTTATTTCTCTGTACATAATGTGCCCTTTTCTTCTGGTTGCTTTGAAGACTTTCTCTTTATCACTGCTTCTGAGCACTTTGATTATCACATGTCTTNTAGACAGTGTTATTTCTAATAGTTACATAATATTTCATTTTATGTATGTTTCTTATTTGGGCTAAATGTTTATCTTTTAGTTGGACATATAGTTGCTTTTTATGTATTATTTTTCTATTACAAATATGGCTGAGAAGAATATTTTGGGAAGAACATGTCATAATTTCCCCAAAGAAGAAATCATGAGATGATTGGCTTTAAAATTCCCTTTACATACTGGTAAATTATTTTATGAAAGGGTTTACTTATTTAGCCTCCCATTGTAATGTATGAGAACATCTATCTCATGTAAGTTTTGACAGCATTTAGAGGTTTTAACAGTTATTTTATTCAAACATAATTTTCCCTTTGGAATAGGGGTGTGTCTGTGTGTGTGTCTGTGTGTGCTTGTGTATGAATGCATGTAGATGTTTTGATATGAATAAATCTTTGCTTACTCTTATTTTTAAAAATGCAATTTAAGCACAGTAAATACAAGAGTACTTCAAAAGTTTGTGCAAAAATAGAATTAAAATACAAACCTTTCCATGAACTTTTTGAAGATCCCTTGTGTAATAAAATGCTTGAATAACAAAAACGTTTTATCATCTTACTTCTATTCCAAATTGTTGATTTTGACTTGCGTTGTCTGGTACTTGTTCCATTATTTAAATACACCTGGNCAGCTTTTGTAGATTGTAATACTCTTTTGATTAACTGACCCCTTCTTTTTTTTTTTTTTTTAAATGACCTTCTATATCTCTGGTAATGTATTCTACTCTGATGTTTACTTCATGCAATATTAGCGTAGCCACTTTTGGCCAGTATTAGCATGGTATGTCTTTTTCCATCTATTTATTTTTAATTTATGTCTTTGTATTCAAAGTGTATTTTTCTCTCCTCTTATGGTTGGATCTTGCTTTTTAAAATCCAGTCTGTCAAAACCTACTTTTTAATTAGGTGTTTAGACCATGTATATTTAGTGTGATAATTAGTGTGGTTAGATATAAGTCTATCATATTGCCATTTGTACTTTAATTTGTATCATTTGTTCTTTGTTCTCTTTTCCTTCCATTTTTTTTGGATCATGGAGGATTTTTTAGTTCAATTTTAAACCCTTTGTTGGATTGTTAGCCATAGCTCTTTATTTTGTTGTGTTAGTGGTTGCCTTTGGGTTTAAAGCATATGTCATGAACCTATCATTGTCTGTCTTCAAGTGTTATTATACCACTTCACAGATAGTATAAGAATCTTAAAAAAACATACTTCCATTTCCTTCCTCCTGGCTTTATGTTATTTTGTTACACATTATATTGATATATATGTTACAGACCCCACAACGTATTGTTTTTGTTAAAATACCTATCTTTTAAAAAGATATTTAAGTAACAAGAAAGACTTACATATTTACTCCATTAGTTACCATTCCCAGTGCTCCATTCCTTCCTGGGGTCCTTATTTCTCTGTGCTGTCATATTCCTTTTCCCTGAAGGATTTTTCGTAGCACTTCTTGTAGGGTGGTTCTGCTGCTCAGGATGAACTCTTTCAGCTTTCCTCTGTCTAAAGCCCTTTATATTTTGCCTTCATTTTTGAGAATTTTTTTTCTTTAGCTGTTGCTCCACTGTCTTCTCTCTTGCATTGTTTTTGGCAAGATACCTGCTGTTATCCTCATATTTATTCCTCTGTACATAATGTGCCCTTTTCTTCTGGTTGCTTTGAAGACTTTCTCTTTATCACTACTTCTGAGCACTTTGATTATCACATGTCTTGGTGTGGTTTTCTTCTGGTTCCTTTTGATTATGGTTCACTGACCTTGGATTTGTTGGTTTAAAGTTTTTGTCAAATTTGGAACATTTTCATCCATTATTTTTTCAAATACTTTTTTGTTGTTATTCCCTTCAGTTTACTTAGGGGACTCTGTATATTAGCTGCTTTAAATTGTTCCATGGCTCATTGGTGCTCTGTTGATTTTCTTTTTTTNGTTTTTGGCAAGATACCTGCTGTTATCCTCATATTTATTTCTCTGTACATAATGTGCCCTTCGGGTTGCTTTGAAGACTTTCTCTTTATCACTGCTTCTGAGCACTTTGATTATCACATGTCTTGGTGTGGTTTTCTTCTTGTTCCTTTTGATTATGGTTCACTGACCTTGGATTTGTTGGCTTAAAGTTTTTGTCAAATTTGGAACATTTTCATCCATTATTTTTTCAAATACGCCATTATCTTTTCAAATACTTTTTTGTTGTTATTCCCTTCAGTTTACTTAGGGGACTCCGTATATTAGCTGCTTTAAATTGTTCCATGGCTCATTGGTGCTCTGTTGATTTTCTTTTTTTAGACAGTGTTATTTCTAATAGTTACATAATATTTCATTTTATGTATGTTTCTTATTTGGGGTAAATGTTTATCTTTTAGTTGGACATATAGTTGCTTTTTATGTATTATTTTTCTATTACAAATATGGCTGAGAAGAATATTTTGGGAAGAACATGTCATAATTTCCCCAAAGAAGAAATCATGAGATGATTGGCTTTAAAATTCCCTTTACATACTGGTAAATTATTTTATGAAAGGGTTTACTTATTTAGCCTCCCATTGTAGTTATTTTATGAAAGGGTTTGCTTATTTAGCCTCCCATTGTAATGTATGAGAACATCTATCTCATGTAAGTTTTGACAGCATTAGAGGTTTTAACAGTTACTTTATTCAAACATAATTTTCCCTTTGGAATAGGGGTGTGTCTGTGTGTGTGTCTGTGTGTGTTTGTGTGTGAATGCATGTAGATGTTTTGATATGAATAATTCTTTGCTTACTCTTATTTTTAAAAATGCAATTTAAGCACAGTAAATACAAGAGTACTTCAAAAGTTTGTGCAAAAATAGAATTAAAAGATAATACAAACCTTTCCATGAACTTTTTGAAGATGCTATGTATGCCAGAGTTCTAAACAATCAGATCCCTTGTGTAATAAAATGTTTGAATAACAAAAACGTTTTATCATCTTACTTCTATTCCAAATTGTTGATTTTGACTTGCGTTGTCTGGTACTTGTTCCATTATTTAAATACACCTGG
>NW_007743772.1:5021-5572 GCF_000696425.1 Galeopterus variegatus | reverse complement strand
GAGTGGTCGATAAGCAGCAAAACTGTTCTGGAGGCTGGAAGTTCAAGAAAAGGTACCCACAGGTTCAGTGTCTGGTGAGGACCTGCTTCCTTGTTCACGGATGATTGTCTTTTCACTGTGTCCTCACATGATGGAAGTGACAAGTGATCTCTCTGGGATCCCTTTTATAAGGGCATAAGTCCCATTCATGAGGGCTCCACCCTTGTGACCTGATTACCTCCCAAAGGCCCCACTTGCAAATACCATCACCTTGGGGGTTAGGTTTCAATATATGAATTTTGAGGGGATACAAACATTCAGTGTAGCAGAAGACATCCTAATTAAGTTTCCAATTTTATTGAGAATGCCTCTAGTTTTTAGATATTGGGAATGGATATTGCTTTGTTAGACAGACATATAATTCATATAACTTGGTCTGTTGATCTGGTATATTTATTAGTAGATTTTTCTATTATTAAAGTGTCTGCATTCCTGGATAAAGCCTACTTGGTTTTGCAAAGTTATTTGGTTAATATCCTGTTGATTTTTCTTTTTTGCTAATGTCTTTCTAT
>NW_007743772.1:2199-3060 GCF_000696425.1 Galeopterus variegatus | reverse complement strand
CTTCCTTCCTTCCTTCCTTCCTTCCTTCCTTCTTCCCTCCCTCCCTCCCTCCCTCCCTCCCTGCCTCCCTCCTTCCTTCCTTTCTTCCTTCCCCCCCTCTGGTGGAAGCTTTATTATTAGTTTAAAGTTTTAGTGTGTTGTGATCATATAATAGGATCTATATAGTTTTTGCTTGTTAAAATTCATTCAGGTTTCTTGAACTTGAATATGATTAATTTTTGTAAATATTCCATGGACTCTTGGAAAGGCTTATGTATTAATTTTCTTGTTCAAGTCTCTGACACACTATTTTTCTATTGTCATGAAATCATAATGATGTATTGAAGTCTCTCAGGTCAATTGTGTTTCTAGTTCAACTATACTTATATCATGCCTTGCTTTTGCATTTCCATAATGTGTTAAGTACCACAAGTTTGTATTATTATATTGTAACTTTTTTCAACATAAAATAATCCTCTCATCCAGTGAGAAGTTTTCTGACTCAAATTATTCTTTGTTAGTTAAAATTGTCAAGTCTGCATTCATTTTTTCCCATGGATCTCTATGCATCTTTTTATTTTGAACATCTTGTTTCATTTGTTTCAGGTATGGTGCTTAGAGGGCTTTCTGTTTCTTTGTTTGCTTTTTCTTTTATTTTAAAAAATTTACCCTTCAGGGCCGGCCCCATGGCTCACTTGGGAGAGTGTGGTGCTGGTAGCACTGAGGCTGCGGGTTTGGATCCTATATAGGGATGGCCGGTGTGCTCACTGGCTGAGCACGGTGTGGACCACACCCTGCTGAGCGTTGCGATCCCCTTACCGGTCAAAAAAAAAAAATGTACCCTTCAAATAATGCAACAATTTACAATTACTCATTTCTACT
>NW_007743772.1:0-619 GCF_000696425.1 Galeopterus variegatus | reverse complement strand
GATGATCTGCATGGCAGAATAAGGTTCTAGCCACAGCACATTTGCTGGTGATCCTGTGTGTCGAGTCTGTTGTTTTGCAGCCTCACCTGTGAACAGCAGGATGATTCTCACAGCAATATTTTTCCTGGGGGAGAGGGTCTGGGAAGGCCTGATGGCTGACTTTCACCTGCCCCCATCCTCTACCAGGTTCTTGGCTCTGCCATAGGAAAATATTCAAGAGCAGTCAGAGTAGAAAGCAAAAACAGGTTTAATGTCAAGAATAGAAAAATACACACTTCAGAGGGAAAGCACTAGCTGACTCCAGTGAGTGGCAGCCCTGCCTTCTTCCTGGATTCTACCTTTATAGTGGACTATTCTGTACATACTCAGGCCATCTAATGAATATTCAACCAAGGGGGCTGTTCCCAGTACTTTGGTTGTGTAACATAGCCTTGCACATGCTCAGTTGGCTTCTTTGGAGCATGCTCATTGGTCAAATTCCAACATATACACCCCAAATTACTTAGAATATATTCAGTGCTCTCTAGTGCCTACAGAGGAAATTCATTCAAGGATAAACTACTGAGCATGCTCAGCCACTGGAATTACATGTCTGCCTCCTGTGGTTTCAATCTCCATG
>NW_007743771.1:15732-18170 GCF_000696425.1 Galeopterus variegatus | reverse complement strand
GAGGAGGGAGGGAGGTGTCGGTGATGGGCCATAATAATCATATACATTGTATATTGACATATTGACAAAATAAAAATTTAATGGAAAAAAAAAAAGAAAGACAAGAAATTAAAATTAATGGGGGGAAAAATAAAAGAATTCAATCAACTGATTAAAATGTATTTATATAGTTACAATATCTCACATTCTTACATTTAAAAATGTTCAAATCATTTTCAACTTTTACTGTACGTGTGCTCATTTCCTAACATTAATGTCTTCTTCACAGTATGTAAGTTTAGTCCAAGACTGCACAGTTAACTATGTGAATAAATTACTTAAACTTTTAAAACTCACTTTAATATAAACTATATAGATTGGAGCAAAATAAAAATGAAACTTTTTTTCAGTGTTTTAGAAATCATTTCCCAGGAAACTCAATAAATGTAAGCCAACATAAAAAAAAAAAAAGAAAGAAAAAGAAAAAGAAAAAGAAAAGAAACCTGGACGTTTTACTGTTACATTATGAGATTCAGGATCTTATTTAAAACTTCTATTTAGCTGGATTTTTCTGACACCACTCCAGCAGGGAAAGAGGGGAGCTCCCCTTATTACTGCCTGGTGAAGGTAAAAATCTAGGTTTCCCACTTGGCCTCCATTGACCCTCCAGTGTGGGGCCCCTCATTACTGCCTGGGGGACGGGAATTCTGGCTCCCCACATAATGTCCATGGACTTTGTGAAGGGGTGGCCTCAATACTGATGGGCAATGTTGAAAGCCTCCACTGACACCAATCCAGAAGGAGGTGAGAGGGGCACCTCATTACTCCAGAAGATGGTGGAAGTTAAGGGTCCATTAACATTGCAGGTGGGTAGGGACTTTTTGCCATTCTGTGGTGATGGAAGTCTCAGCACCTTACTTGGCCTTCTGTGACACCACACTGGAAGGTATGTTACGATGCTTCACTACAGCCCAGCAAGATCTGAAATCAAGGTTCCCCATTTGGCCTTCACTGGCCTGGGTAGGGATAGGGTGTAATGAGAATATATCATATGAAAAAGTCTTTTAGATGACATTGATAACATACTATTTGTTCCTACAAAATATCTTTTGGGTTTCTGTTGCAATTCATTAATCCTTCAAGTAATTTTGGAGAAAAACTGACATATCTGTGATATTGGGTCTTCTCATTCAGAAAAATATTATGTATCTACATTCGTCCCTTCTTTTATTCCTTATATGGCACTTTTTAAGTTTTTGCCTTAAAAGTTTACCATGTTTTAATAGCAGCACCATCCATAGATATAACCATCCATCTATCCATCTATATACTCATTGGACCCACACATATTGAGCACCTGCTATACTCCAGGTTCTCTGTTAGGTATGAATGGTAGAAAGATCACATATAGAATTCACTTTAACCCTGCCCTTCCCAATTTGTAAATGAAGAGATTTACAATATATTGTGATAATCAGGGTGATTTTGACATAAGCATCATGGCGTGGAAAACATAAAAGAAAACATAAGGAAAATCTCAATACAAAGCCAGTGAGAAAGGGGAACAGTTGTGATCAAGTAGTACAAATGTTTAAAAAACTAGCTTGACTGTGATGATATTAAGCACATTACATGAGGGTAATATGACTGAAAAACTGTGATGAATTTTTAATTTTTTTTTCATTTTAATTAATTTTAATTTTGTTAGTCACATGTGACTAGTGGCTCCAGTATTAGAACAGAAGAGGACCTGGGTTTAGGATGGTAAATACTGACAGCAAAATTGGATTTTTTAAAGAATGAGGCTGTGGTTAGACAGACAACTTAGAGACTAAATGCAAAATTACACTTTGAGAAGATGAGAGTCAGAACGAGGACAATAGTTTTGGAGATAAGCTGAAGAGAAAGATCCAGGAGACTATATCTTAGACTAGACATGAGTGGCTTGGTGATCTTGGAGGGAGATGGTAATGGACAGGAGGGAGTCTAGGGTGACTTAAGCCATACTATATGTCTAGGCATCACCTTGATACCTATACACACATTCAAGCTTATTTTTTCATGATTAGCAGCATATAGGAGTTCCCTCCAGACTTTGATGATATTTAGATATTCAGTTAGCTAAAATCTGGAACTCACTGACAGAAAAGGTGTACTCACTACAGGTTTGAACATGTTAACAGTTACCATTACAATTTTAATGTTTGCCTTTCTTTTTTTGTTTGTTTAATTAAAATGTCAATACAGTCAGCTCTCCATATCCATGGGTTCCACATTCGTGGATTCAACCAACTGCAGAGAGAAAATATTTTTATTATATTTTATTTATTTATTATTTTTTTTGGGGGGGGGTGGCTGGCCAGTATGGGGATCCGAACCCATCACCTCAGTGTTATAAGGCTATGCTCTAACCAAATGAGCTAACTGGCCAGCCCTGAAAAAAAAAAAAAATATATATA
>NW_007743771.1:9215-14732 GCF_000696425.1 Galeopterus variegatus | reverse complement strand
TATATATATATATATATATATATATATATATATATATACATTTTAAATTGCATCTGTACTGAACATATGCAGACTTTTTTCTTTTCATTATTTTCTAAGCAATACAGTACAACTATTTACATAGCATCTACATTGCATTAGGTGTTATAAATAATCTAGTGATGTTTTAATATATACAGGAGGATGTGCATAGGTTACATGAAAATGCTACATCATTTTATATAAGGAACTCAAGCATTCAGATTTTGGTATCCACTGGAGTTCCTGGATGACTATGTTTATTTTTGTGTAGAAAAATACACTTAACATGCAATGTTCATGCTATTATCATATTGAAGAAATAACCAAGGTAACTTGTGACTTTTACTTCATCAGTGTATTACTCAGGCTTCTACAGAGACATAGAATCAATAGGGTATGTTATAAAAATGATGGGAACTGACTCCTCACATGATTGTTAAGAGAAGTCCCAGGATAGGCCGTCTGCAAACTGGATGCCAGTAGTGTGACTCAGTCCAAGTCCGAGAGCCTCCAAACCAGGGAAGCTGACAGTGACCTTGGTGTAAGTCCTGGAATCCAAAAGCTGAAAAATCTTGAGCTCTGATGTCCACAAACAGGAGAGAAGTGTGTATCACTGCTCCAGTGGAGAGAGAAAGATTTACCTTTTTTCTCCATCTGTTTGTTCTCTCAAGGGCCACAGCGGACTGGATGGTTCCAGCCCATATTGAGGGCAGATCTTTCTCACCTAGCCCACTCAGGTTTTCATGCTAAAACCTCTTCCAGAAAAGCCCTCATGGATACACCTAAAAAGATAGCTTTACCAGGTTTCTCAGCATTCCTTACTCTAATCAAGTTGACCCCTAGAATTAACCTTCACAATCAGGTAAATTTGTAATCTATGAAGGTTTTCCTATTATTATTGTTCAGAGATGGACATTCTTCTATTATGTATTTGCAAAGCATAACAGGAACTTGAGTAGCGATTATGTATAAGCCACTATAAATATAGTATTGAATTCACTGCATATTTATTCTTTCAAGTTCTATCATTCTGTTGTTTAATTGTTAATGGAAAGGGAATTAGGAAATAATGCATGCTTGTTTTGACAGTTGGAGCTCTGATGATTAATAAAATTGTAGTCAACAAAATAGATTTTATGGAAAAGCAATGAAATACACAATTAGCCCTTTTCTCATCTCACCCAAGTTTTTTACCAGATTTTCTTTCAGCTGCAGAATGTATTTATAGTGAAGTGATTAAAACTGATATAGGTGTATGTAGTGGATTGAATTATGTTTCCCCCCCAAATCATTGAAGCTTGACTTGTGTCTGCCAAGTTTTATGTATTAGAAACTTAGCTCACACTGTGACTGTTAAGAGGGTGGGAAATCCTATTATGGTAATTGAAAGGTGTGGAGCCTTAAAGAGTTGATTGGACTGTAGGACTGTGCAGTAGTGAATGGATTAAAAACGGTGGTCAGGGGTGTGGTTCTGAGGGATTTAAAAGAAGAGGAGAGTCTGGCTTTCTCTCTCTCTGCTCTCTCTGCTTCCACCATCTTGCAATGTGAGACCCCTGGGTCACTGTTACTACCATCAGATGGACATTGGACTTCCCAGCCTCAGAAATGGTAAGCAATAAATTTCATTTTCTTTATAATTCACCCAGTTTCACGTATTTTGTTATAAGCAACAAAACAGACTAATACAGTGTAAGAAATGCATTTCCTTTATATTTATTGAATCCTTATGAGCTAAAAGTTGTTTTAGTGGATTTTAAGAAGAGTGACATAGCTCATTTCATTAGCTCAACCTTTTAATTCTTGTTCTGCTTCTTAATTAACTGTACAACATGAGCAAACATATTCACTCTTTAGTTTTACTTTATCATCTATAAAATGATCTACTTGATAGTAAACAAGGAAATTCAAATTAAAACAATACTAACATGCCATATCCATTAGATTGGCAAAAAATTAAAATAGGAAACCATATTCAGTGTTGGTGAGGATATGAGGCAAAGGGAAATTTTATACACTGCTGGTGAGAGTAAAAAACAATACCTATTATTTATTTCAGATTTATGTAGGTTAGAAGTCCAGGTACAGAGTAGGTTAGTGTCTAGGCTTAGAGTCTTATAAGGCTCAGTCTTAGAAGGGAAAAATCAAGATTTTAGACTTCTGTGCTCTAATCTGGAGACTCTGAGGAAGAATCTGCCTCCAAGCATGAACATGTTGTTGGCAGAATTCAGTTCCTTGATGCTGCAGAATTGAGGTTTCTGTTTTCTTGCTGGATGTTGTCTGGGGTGGGGGGCACTGTCAGCTCCTAGAAGCCATTCACAGATCCTACCCATGACACCCCTCCATCTTCAAAGCCATCAACAAAGAATTTCTCTTGTGTCAAATACCTCTCACACTTATTTATTTAGTTTTTTCCTTTCTCTCTTCAGGAAGAGTTCAGCACTATTTAGGAGCTCACCTGATTAGGTCATGTCCACCTCAGATAATCTCTCTATTTTAAAATCAACTGATTTGGGATTTTAATTACATCCGTAGAATTCCTTAACAGTATTACATAGATTATTGTGTGTTTTTCTGGGAGAAGGTATATGTCCCAGGAAGATATTTAGACTGGGTAATTTACAGAGAACATAAATTTATTTTCTCACTCATCTGGAGGCTGGGAAGTCCAAAATCAACGTGCTGGCAGGCTCAGTTGTCTGGTGAGTGTGGTTCTCTCCTTTTTGCCATAAATAGAAGCAGCCTGAGGCCCACACCAGATGCAGCTGTCCCAGAATCGTGAGTCAAATAAACCTCTTTTCTTTATAAATTATCAAGTTTCAGGCATTCTGTTATAGCAACACAAAAATGGACTAATTCAGCAGGTGAGCTGAATACTGCATGAAGGCTCTTTTAGGCCTTAATCCCATTCATGAGGGAGAAGCCTTTATGGCCTAATTACTTCTTAAAAGCTCCACATCTTAATGCTATCACATTGGGAACACCTGCATTTTGGAGGGCACACATTCAAACCAAAGCAAATACATACATTGTGATATATTAACATAATAGGTGATCCAGTGATTAAAGTGAACTGAACAGATGCATACACATATTACCATGAGTAGATCTCAGATAAATAATGTTGCATGAAAAAAGAGCAAATTGATGAGTAAGTTCAGTATACTATTTATGTAAATTTTTAAAGTAAGCAAAATTAATAAATGTCATTCTGTATATTATAGATGGAATCACACATGTGTACGAACCTACTCTGGGTACAGCTCTGCATATTACTAGCTCTCTGACCTTGGGCGAGTTGCTTAATTAGTCCTTTGTAAAATGGTTATCTGTAAAATGTGGACTATTATGAGAACTATATGAGGAAATCTTTGTAAAGTGTTAATAAGTGTGCCAGGCACATGATAAACACTTTATAAGTGTTTTAAGAAAATAAAAATACATAACAGTAAAAAACTTGAACTAGACAGACACTCACTGAACCATGACAAGGTCTCTGAAAAAGTGAGAAAGAAATTTATTGTGTTAAAAAGGCACTTCAACTTCATCCATGATTTTACTTTCTTTTATAAATATAAGAAAAGACCAAGTAGCAGTTAATTCTAGATGGTAGAAACATGAGTCTTTGTTGCATTACATAGACATTTGGTTATTTTAAATAATAAAAAAGTCAGAAACCACATTTAAAATTACCACCAAAAAAATATTTTCATCCTTAAAAGAGTTAGACTAGATGCTCTTTAATATTCTTTATAGGTCTACACAATTTTTTCATTCATTAATTTTCTTCTTAGCCATATATTCTATAAACACATGCTAATGAAAAAAGATAAATTGTTAGATTAATTTACCATTTTCTTTTTCTCTATATAAGAAGTGACCTTAGGAATATAAGTTTAATTGGCAGTACAAATTCTGAAAGTTAGTCAGTTCTTCAACCTGATATCCCATAAGCATTGTGTAATGCACTATATACAGCTTGTACCTTGGTGGTTGACATTTACAATGGCAGACTAATTGCTCTTATCTGAGCAGCAACTCAAAATATTGAGGCAAAATGAAGGTTTGGTTGTTACACAGCTTTGAAGTTTTGAGATTTTTTAAAATGTTTAAATATTCTACAAGAATGGTAGGTAATGCCAAGTTATCATTCATTACTCAATACTCAGCCCAGTAAATTGGAAAAAATACAGCAATAATAACAGATGCTGTGGGTGACTGCAGTGTTCTGCCATTAGTTTGACTTGTGTGTTTCATTCTGAGACTGGGTGAATCACCCATAGAGAGTTATAAAATAAAACAAAGAAGATTCAAGATTTTAATAAGACATTACCTTGAGCTCCTTCCAATGAATATAGTTTATCTCTGTCTGGATGCATGTGCTTATATATGTGAATACTCACACAAATAATGAGGCCCCAATAAACAGGCATAATAATAGAATCCCTTTGCAGGTGAAGATAAAACACTGGCTATTACTTATGTATATAGATATCACACAAGTGTCATTACTCTCTTGAGATCATGAAGGTCAAACATATGTCTCGATCTAATGACCCTTCTCAGCAGAAGGTTCTGATCTTATGATGTCTCTACTACTTGGGTATGGAAGTTGCCTTTTACAAAGGGGAATATTTCATCCATGATCTCAGCCCTTCATCTGATTCTGTATTGGATATTTATTTGGTTTTTTAGAACAATATTTTATTCTCAGGTTGCCAAAGTCAAAATAGCTAGATGGGTTGAGGGAGAGAGACTTACTGTTATTAAATGGATGGTTTTGTCCCCATTATTCTAAATCACCAATTTGAATTATTCTTTCTCAATGAATTGACTCATCTGCTTATAGTTATATCAACCAGCTGTTATGGAGTGTGTCAATATCATGAATAATTTCTTGCTAAACCCTAGTGAAAAGCAAGATGAATGATCAATTTTAGTTAGATAATAAAATCTAGAAGCAGAGAGAGGAGAGAGAGAGAGAGAGAGAGAGAGAGAGAGAGAGAGAGAGAGAGAGAGACTCTTCTCTTTTTTAAAGCCCTCGGAACCACATGCCTGACCACCATTTTTAATTCATTCACTACGGCATGATCCTGCAATCCAATCACCTCTTCAAAGCTCCACCTTTCAATTACCATGATAGGATTCACCACCCCCTTTTCAGTCACAATGGGGGCTGTTTGTAATACGTAAAACTTGGGGAACACAATTCAAGATCCAGTGAGTTTTGGGGGACATAATTCAATCTACTACACTAATTGAAGACTCATGCATTGATTTTTAACACTTTGTAAATGAAAGTTTCTAGGTTAAAAAGTCCTCTGTTTAACCCTAGGGAGGTATGGCAGTACATATGCCTCCACGTACTAATTCCTAATATTGAGAATAGAAGAATATATAAAAGTGTTTCTTCCCTTACTATGGCTATGGACTCAATATATCTTTGTAGAGTTTTGAGTGATTATTTTTCTCTTCGTCCCATATATATATATATATATA
>NW_007743771.1:0-8743 GCF_000696425.1 Galeopterus variegatus | reverse complement strand
TATATTAAAACCAAGAGCCTCATTTTTGTCAGAGGTTAGATTAATATAGTATAGAACTGGCCTTATTATCAGGTCAGGACCTCAGAGATAGGGATAGATTTTAGTGTTATAGCAATGACTGAAAATAATGCTTTGGTCTATTTCACAGCTAAGTGCTGGTAACAACAGGGTTGCAAGTTCAGATCCCTGCACCAGCCAACTGCCAAAAAAAAGAACAAAAAAACAAAATAAAACCCCTCTATTTCACAGCTATGACTACCCCTCCCCAACCTCTAAATTAGGATTATACTTGGGAATGTGGGACTAGAGAAGATTAATGGACATTTTGATATGAAGTCTCTTTGGCCTGTGAATTGCTAGAGATATGAGTCAGGAAAGATTAAAGAACAACACGGATTCTTGAAACTGGTAGGTGTGGGGTCATGTCCTCTCTTTGTTTTACATCTGGGTCAGAAACATTTATGTTACTATTCTGCAGACACTGTGAGGCAGTGCTTATGTGATTTTCACTCTACTTGTCTAAATTCCATTTGTTTGAGGAGTTCAGAAGAAGCAAAATCACAGTCATTTCAAGATGTTGGTGGGACAAAGGGTTTCATAGTCAATTTTGAAAAACACTGAATTCTTTATCTCCTCTTGTAGTAAAAGAATGTAGCTGACCGCTATTACAATTGTTGAGGCAAAAGACCTTCATGAACTTCCATATTGCATAAAAATATTTTTTTCTCATCTTTAGCCTATTTCAGCTATTTCAGCTCCTTGCTGTATTCAACACCACATATCACTCTTTTCTTCTTCCTCTTCTTTTCCCCATTCCAACCAGGCCTTTAAAAATGTCTTGATTGTTTTTCCCCTTCTTAGAATCATTTGTGAGTGATGTTTGCTTCATAGAATGAGTTTGGGAGATTTGCCTCTGTTTCAATCTTTTGGAATTGTTTGTAAAGAATTGATGTCAATTCCTCTTTGAATGTTTGGTAAAATTTTGTTGTGAATACATCTGGTCCTGGGCTTTTCTTTGTTGGGAGCTTTCTGATAACAGCTTCAGTCTCCTTTATTGTTATTGGTCTGTTCAGATTTCCTACATCTTCTTGGATAAGTTTTGGTAGCTTGTGTGTGTCCAGAAATTTATCTATTTCCTCCAGATATTCAACTTTGTTGGCATATAGTTGTTTATAGTAGTCTCAAATAATTCCTAGTATTTCAGATGTATCAGTTCTAATATCACCTTTTTTCATTTCTAATTTTATTTAGATCTACTCTCTTCTTTTTATAGTTAGCCATGCTAATGGTTTGTCAATTTTATTTATCTTTTCGAAAAAACAACATTTTGATTCATTGATTTTTTGTATCATTTTTTGGGTTTCAATTTCATTAAGTTCTGCTCTGATCTTAATGATTTCTTTCCATCTGCTAACTTTGGATTTGGATTGTTCTTGTTTTTCTGGTTCTTTACGGTGAAATGTTAGGACATGGGATAATTCCAATTTTTTTGAATTTGTTGAGACTTGATTTGTGACCTAACATGTGTGATCTATCCTGGAGAATGATCTATGTGCTGATGAGAAGAATGAATATTCTGAGGTTGCTGGGTGGAATGTTCTGTAGATATCTGCCAAGTGCAATTGGTCTAGTATGTTATTTAGATCTTGTGTTTCTCTGCTGAACTTTGCCTAGATGATCTGTCTAATATTGACAGTGGGGTGTTCAGGTCCCCTGCTATTATGGTATTAGTGTCTATTTCCTTCTTTAGGTCTAATAGAGTTTGTTTTATAAATCTGGCTGCTCTGACATTGTGTGCGTATATATTTATGATTGTTATGTCTTCTTGATGGGTCAATCCTTTTATCATTATGTAGTGGTCCTCATTATCTCTTCTTATGGTTTTTAGTTTAAAGTCTAATTTATCAGATATATATGAATAGCTACTCCAGCTCGTTTTTCATTTCTGTTTGCATGGTAAATCTTTTGTCCATCCTTTCACTCTTAGTCTATGTGCATCTTTATGGGTGAGGTGCGTTTGAAGGCAGCTTATAGTTGGGTCCTCCTTTTTAATCCAGTCAGCCTGTCTGTGTCTTTTGATTGGGGAATTTAAGCCTTTTACAATAAGAGTTGTTATTGAAAATTGTTGATTTAATCCTAGCATTTTATTGATTATTTTTTGGATGTCTTAGGTGTCTTTTGTTCCTTTCTTTCTGGTTTACTGTTTTCTGTTTTAGTTGGTTCCTTGGTTTGTAGATAGCCTTTTTGTTTGTTTGTTTTCTTGTCATGAATGCCATTTTTATTAAACTAGTGGCTTTTGATTTTTCTTGGGTTTTTATGGCAGTGGTAGTTATTTTTCAGGTACCAAACCCAGTACTCCCTTGAGAATTTCTTGTAAGGGTAGTCGTGTGGTAGTGAACTCCTGCAGTTTTTGTTTCTCTTAGAAATATACTATTTGCCCTTCATATCGGAAGGATAGCCTTGTGGGGTAGAGTATTCTTGGCTGGCAATCTCTGTCTTTTAGTATTTTGAATATATCATCCCATTCCTTTCTGGCTTTTAGGGTTTGTGATGAAAAGTCTGATGTTAGTCTGATTGGGGCTCCCTTATAGGTGATTTGATGCTTCTCTCTTGCATCTTTTAAGATTCTCTCTTTGTCTTTGAGTTTTGCCAGTTTGGCTATCGCATGTCTTGGAGAAGACCTTTTTGGGTTGAATATATTTGCGGATCTTTGAGCTTCCTGAATCTGAAGATCTGTGATTTTTCCTATGCCTGGGAAGTTTTCTGCCACTATTTTGTTGAATGTGTTTTCAATGCAATCTCGTTTTTCCTCCCTTTCTGTAATACCTATGACTCGGATATTTGAGCGCTTACTGTTGTCTGATAGCTCTCTTGGATTTTCTTCAATGCCTTTAATTCTTTTTTTTGTCTGCCTGTGTTATTTCAAACAGCCCATCTTTAAGGTCAGAAGTTCTGTCTTCTACTTCTGCAAGCCTGCTGGTTAAACTCTCTGTTGTGTTTTTTATTTCATTGAATGAATTCTTCAGTTCGGCAACCTTTGCTACAATTTTTTTCAGGGCATTGATTTCCTTGTACATTTCTTCATTCAGGTCCTGTATAGTTTTCCTTATTTCATCATGTTGTCTAGCTGAGTTTTCTTGCATCTCATTCAGTTTCCTTAGAATTATCACTTGAAATTCCTAGTCAGACATTTCGAGGGCTTCTTGTTCCATAGGATGTAGAGCTTGAGAGTTCTTATCCTTTGGTGGTGTACTTCCTTGATTTTTCATATTTCTGGTATCTTTCCTTTTATGTTTAGTCATTGTGGCAGGGGATTTCACAGTCCACTGGTTTGACACTATTGTCTGGCTAGGATGTTGCTGGGGTTGCCAATTTGGTATGGCTACCTCTGTGTCTGCTCAGTGGGCCACTAGTGCTTTGTGTGTGTGGTTTCCTTGGGTCTTGGGCCTCTCTGGGGAGCCACCTGTCTGGTCAGCATGCACTCGGCCAGCTGCTGGGTCACTCGGCGACACCGGGGGCATTTTGTCTCTGCAGAACTTCCACCTCCTCTGCTGTACATCTCTCTGCTCTGCGTGCACTGGGTAAAATGTAGCTCTATTTCTTGATCTGGGTACTGGATACACAGGTGTACTCACTTTTTAGTTTGCTAGAAGGGTTAAATGGCATCTGGAGTGGACCTCAGAGGGTTGTTGTGTGAGGGTTCAGCAAAGCAAGAGTTGAACAAATCCTCCAGGGAGGCAGGAGAGAGCAAGGAATCCCTAACTCCTATTCTCTTTTACTGTGATTTCTTTTATTTATTAGCACTGATAACCATCTTACATACTATACATTTACTGGCTTATCTGTTTATGGTCTTTCTCCTTCTCAATGGACTGTAAGCCTTATAAGGGTATGGTTTACTTGTCTCATTCACAGAGTAAAGAAGTGAAAAAAATATTGATTTTTAATATATTCACTTAAAAACTGAACATCTTACTACTATTTTATTGTTTCTGACAATGTTTTCAGTTGGCTCTTTGGGGATTTTTTTCTTTTTTTTTTCTTTTTCTTTTTTCCTTTTTGTATTTTTTTCGTGACCGGCAACGGGTCGCAACCCTCAGTGTCACGCCCGTACCGGACCGGGACCGGCAACGGGATCGCAATCCTCGGTGTTGCTCCCGCACCTCGCTCAGCCAGTGAGCGGCCGGTCTGTATGTGGGATCTGAACCCTCGGCGCCACGGCGCTCCCAAGCGGCGCACTGTAGCAGTGCGCCACCAGGCTGGCCCCTGGGGATTTTTTTCTTTTTTACAGTCATATCATCTGCAAATAGTTGTAAGTGCTTTTTCTCCTCTAATATTTATATCTAATATTTTGCTCTTTTCTAATTGCTATATCTGCGATTGGTATAACATTATTAAATACTGGTAGTGATTTGGGGGATCCTTGTTTTGTTTCTTACTTTCACAGGAATTTCTCTGATGTTGAGGATACTAGTTGGAGTTTGAAACACAACATATACACACACTCACACCCCATATCAATAATATATTTTTTCATAGTTTACTAGTAATTTTTTACTAGTAGGGTTTTATTAAATCATTTATTGGAATTTATTGACATGAGCATATCTTTTCATTTGACTTGTTAATATGACTCATTGCAACACTGTATTTCTCAACAGTAAATATTCCTTGGACTCAAAAACATGCTTCACTTTGCCATCGTATAGTTTCCTTTTAATGCACTGATGTGTTATATTCAATATGTTTAAAGGATAAGTTGCATCTATTTTTCTACCTATGTAAAATCAGTCTTTCCATTTTCAGCAATTTTGTCAGATTTGTTATAGTGGTCTGTAGAAAAGAGTAAACTTTTTCTCTCTTTACTCTCAAGCAGCATAAAATTAAATATTCCTTGACAATGTGAAATCATTTAGTTATGAGACCATCAAGGCTGCAAGGCTTTGTATGCTTATGTGTGTGATATTCTTGGACAAAAGTAAGGATTGAAAAAAAAATAATAATAGTAACAATTTTCTAGGGTTAATGGTCTGGTCTGATTTATTATTATTATTATTATTATTATTATTATTATTATTATTATTATTATTATTATTTCTTCTTGGCAAGTTTAGTCATTTGTATCTTCTGATAATTATTTTACTCAGACTTTACATTTACCTGCCTAATAAATAAATCTGTACCTGCGATTATTCTTTCTCACTTCTGATTTTTGTTTTTTGTATTTTTGCTTGCTTGATTGTAACACTGAGGAAAGGAGCTTCCTTCCCTGTACACTTCATTTGCCGTTTAGTGGACTGGGGAAATTGGCATGGACACACACTTGTGGAATGGAGGTGGTAACTCAAACATGGGCTGGTAGTAGCCATCAATAAAGCAATATTCCACCTGTGAGACTGCCAGGGACATTGGTGCCAGCAGGGTGTTCAGAGTACCAGAGACATCTCAGACAAGCAGGATAAGTGGTTCAAAAATTACCCAATCTGAAATCCTGCTTTGTGTGCTAGGTCTGACTTTTCATTTTCCAAGAAGATACCAGTAGTTGAGCAATGAAAAAGCCTAATTAGTGGGCCAATGTGAGCAGTCCTAAAGGGTCCTAGGTAAATATTGAAGGAAGTTATATGGGAGAAAAACTGCTTTTTATGACTTTGAAGTGGAGACTCAAAATCATTATAATTTTAGTATTAAAGAAATATTTTGTTATTTCAGACTGATAATGTCATGGCAGTTGGGTAAAACAAGCCTTTCATTTTCTTCCTTTTCTTTCTTTCTCTTTCTCTCTCTCTCTCTTTGTCTGTCTTTCTTTCTTTCCTTTCTTTTTTTCTGTTCATTGCATTTTAGGATCCTTCATAGGCTTTTGTGTTTTGATTTCTCCTAAAAAGTCGTGTTACCCAGTGTTTCATAGCACCATCCTTTCCCAGCAGCTAGAAGTCACGTCCCGGTATATACAGCCTATTTGTCACTGGGTATGTTCTCCTGATCTCACATAGGCACCTCCAATTTAACATGTCCCAAATTGAATTGATCACCCTACTCCTGTAACTTCTATGCCTATTTTTTCTAAATTTATTTGTTGCCACTATTCATTCACATTCAAGCCAGAGCCTGACAGTCCACCTAAATTCTTTGGTTTTCCTCACCCTGTATATGAAATACCAAATGCTGTTTGTTCATCTTATTTCCCTTTATTTTTTTAATAATGTTTTCGCTCTCCACTCCTACCTCCACTATCCTAGTTAAGACTCTCATCAACTCCTAGGATTTTCTTCAGTGACATCTGATGTATTGGACATAACAAACCAGGTTGCGACAGAGCAGGAAACCCTACTAGATCCAGCTAAGTATCTAAGGAAAGTAGTCTTGTGTAATCCATCTCTAGATATGTGAGCCTGAACTGTAGGTGCTCTTTTAATTGCTTGCTCTCATTTCCTCTATCTTTGTTTAAAAACCTACTTGGAACTTTGATGACAAATCTAATTCAGCCCTAGTGCTTTAGAAAGAAAGAATCAAGATCAGGTGGATGTCAGATTGGCAAACAGTGTGGAATTCAACGATACTGTGTTGGCAAGAGTGTGGTAAGGCAGGTGTTCATATATTATTTAGGGGAGGTAAAGTTAAGAGGAACTCTTTGTAGGGTGATTTGGAAATGGCTGTTAAATATAAAATGAACTCACTTAATGACCCATCAATTTCATTTCTAGAAATTTATCCTGCAAATGAACTTACATTTCTACATGAATATGTATCCACCTAAGTAATAATTGCAGAAGAGTTTACAGAAACAAAAAACAAGAATGAACATGTATGCTCATCAAAGGTGTGATGAATAAAGTATATTCTAACCATACTATGGAATACTACTCAATAAAAATTAATTAGGCAAATTTGTATAAGAATGTCTAGGATATGTACAGTACATTTTATCATTTGTACAAAAACTGAATATGCAAATTCGTATATTCTTATATATGTATACACTATGTCTAAATGAATATACACACAAAATGTACTGGTGGTGATCTATGGGCAGTAGACTAGAGATTTTGGTGCGTGAAATTTATTTTTCACTATACACCTTTTATAAATTACGGTTTTTTTGGTCATGTGGCTATAGTGACTATTTTAAATTGAGATAGAACAAAACACAAACTAAGACCAATAGTAAGCCTTGATAGATGTAGTTCAAAATGAGAAATATGCAAAATGGTATACATCTATGCCTTTCTTCACATGGGAAGTAACATATAAAAACACATATACAAATATATAGTATATGTAAGTAGGTATAAGTACAAGATATATATTTGTGTAAATTAAAAATGGTTTGTTACATAATCTTAAAAAAATATCTAACCATACTAACTTATTCCAAGTATATTTAAATAAGGTATTCAACACATTACTTAATCTTTTAAACTATAAGCATTAATTTCCTTTTCAAAAACAAATGTACAAAGTAATGTGTGTATAGCTTACGTTTCAGTTACAGCTTCTCTCCTGTAAATTTTTGACTTTGATAAATACATTCCTAGAATGACAAGAAAATAAATCATGTATTTTAAGCATTCAAAAACTTTAGTTTCACACTTAATTGCTAAGATGCTGAACACATTTTATTTATTTTTCTGCAATATACCACATACTCAATCCAGATTAAAAAATTATCTCCGTATACAATAAAAAAAAATCAACACCACCTACTGTGAGCACAACTGCTGGCCTTTCACTGTGAATGGCTGCCTGGATAGTGTTACCTGAAATTTAAAGACATGTTTACCCCCCAAAATACCTCCCTGATTGCCCTACCACATACAGGCCGGTTTTGATTAACTCTGAAAATCTGTAGAATAAATGCTACACAGGAAAGCAGGCCATAATATAGCAGCTTTAAACAAAAAGGCTGGGAGCCTGGAGGTAATGATGCTCAAGTTTTATTGAATATTCAAAATTGTTGATTAATAGTAAGAACAACATTTTAAGATTTCTTAACTAAGAGAGCATACTTTTAAAGCACTGCGTGAACCAGTGATGTACAATCAACAAATATTGAGTTTCCCACATCCAAATGAAACACGCCCCAAGTGCTGGCAATCTAGAACTTAATCTGTATTTTCTAATTTCTATAAACAGGTAGTTCCTCAGACCAGCCCCAAAGACGCTTTTTACCACACATTTTCCCCAAGTAACATACATCTGAAAAGTGTAAAAGACAGAAACATACTGATGAAATACCGGTAAAACTAAAATACTGAAATGAAAGAACGCAATTAAGGTTTAGCGAGAAAGCACTGTATGAGAAGGCAAAAGCATAGCGCTGTTGGTGGAGGTTCAGAAAAGTGTAAAAGACAAGTTTTGATTGCCCATTGGACCACTTGCACTCCCTCCCTCCGTGGGGCACGCTCTCAAGCTCTGTCTACACTAAGAACAGGTAACTTAGGCTGGTTCCACCTGAAATACAAAAGACACAGAGATAAAAGCACAAACGCAGCATTAAGGAAATTACACAAGAAGTAGAAGGTAAATTTGTGTACTTTGAAAACGAGGCGGCCGTCTTTAGCTCCAGAGTCCTGCGTAGTTCCCTTGGAGGCCAGAAGGGAGAGGTCCCCCAGCCACGAAGAGCTTCATCTCAGGCCAGTTGTAGCAGTGGGTGTAGAGAGCATTGGGAAAGTCGCCAGTGCCTCTGAAGTAGTTCACCCAGAGGTCATCACGGTTGAGCCAGCCTCTGCCACAGGTGAGCTTGAGC
>NW_007743770.1:0-18171 GCF_000696425.1 Galeopterus variegatus | reverse complement strand
GTCATGTGAGTGAACAAGCGTATAGATGATTCCAGTCACAAGACCCCAGTCTTTGAGTCTTTCTAGCTGAGGCTCCAGATATCAAGAGTCAGAGACAAGCCATCCCTACTGTGTCTTTTCCAAATTCCTAATGCACAGAATTTGTGGACATAACAAAATGATGGTTGTTTCCAAACTCTGTGGAATAGGGACAATACATTCTGCATATCTTATAGAGTTGTTTTAAGAATTAAGCAAGATAATCCATGTAAAGTGCCTTTAATAGTGCCTGGATCATATTAATGTTTAATAAATGTTAGCTATGATGAAAATGGAGATGATTAAAGGCTAGCCTTGCTATGCACTCTGTTTACCAATCCTGTGCCTGATCTGAGGATTATAATTATTCCCTAATAACCAGTCAAGCACCTTCAATCCCCCTTCACGTCTGCTTTTAAACATTCCCAGGTTTCTCCTATTTTACAAAAAGGAGTCTATTCTTTTCTTCCCTTTCTCAGCTCTTCAGAAACATAGCTTGTTACTTCTATGACTCTTCTACCCACTTTATTCTTAACTTCCTTTAATCTTGTTTCCATGCCCAATACTTTAATCTTGTCTAAAACTTAACAATCACCTCTGAGCCACATTAAATGTTCTTTTCAAAGTCCTATTAGTCCTTTCAAGTCCTACTGGGCTTTCGGCAGATTTTGACAGAACTGCCCATTCTCTCATTTTTTGCTACCTTGACCACTGAACTATCCTTTCTCACTTTCTACCTGTGGTAGATTGAATTATTGATCTTACTTCTTTATTGAGCAATGTTATTATCCACAGCCTTGCAATGACCTGTGGTGGGTAGAATGAATTCCCATGTTCTTTTGACTTTGGACTTTGAAATATGAAGTATTAGAAAGTGTATCATTAGCAAAGATTTAAAATGTGCTTAAATGATTGGGGTTTCCCTCTTATGCTCCTGTCTTTTGCCATGAGAAGAATACACCAATGATTCAAGGATATAAAAAGAAAACAAAATACAAAAATAATGTATGAATCAAGAGAAACTACTCCAGATACAGTAAAAAATCATAAAGAGATTTATGAGCATAAAAGATTTAAATAAATTCAAAGGATTTTAAAAACTCAAATATACCAATAACTCCAAAAGATATTGAGACAGTAGCAAAAACTTAGATAAAATATTGGTAAATATAATTCCGCTAAGGGGAATTGAGAGCTTCTGGTTCATTTTTTAATGTTTCCAGGCAATTCTAATGTGTAGCCAGGTTTAAGAGCCACTGGGCTAAACCAGTTATGATGGTTTTATTCACAGGCTGGAGACTGGTTTAGGCCTGAGCATGTGAAATAATTCTGGCCAATGAGGCAAAAAGTAAAGTCTGCTGGGTTTGGGAGTTGAAGCTTCTGGGAGAAGTTTCTTCACTTTTCAACGGATTCAAAGAAAAAACGTTGTCTTTTATGTCTGTTGGGTATTGTAGTAGCTGCATGTAGCCCTGGAAGTCTGGGCAAGAGCACTGCCAATGTGGAGGTGACAGAGAGGAAAGATGGAAGGAACCTGATGTTGCCTTTGAACCACTGAATTAAAGTGTTGAAAAAGCTCTACATTAAGGCATCTTATACTGTAAGAATAAATTTTCCTATTGTTCAAGCCAATTGAAGTTAGTTATTTTCATTATTTACAACTGAAAACATCCTAACTGATACTATGACCAAGTCGGATTTATCCTAGAAATGTAAGAACCGGTCAATATTTAAAAATCTGGTAAATATGCCAAACTTTTTTTTCTGTATGTACTCCAGAAAAACTCTCCCAAAGGTCCTATGGAAGCACAAACAGAAATATTTATCATGGCACTGTTTAGGGCACCAAGATATCAGAGGAAACCTAAGTCCATCACTAAGGCATTGGATAAGTAAAATGCAGTTGTTTTGCATAGTGTTGAATACTATGCAGAATTATGTCAAATATAATATGACAGATTTCTATACATTTATATATAGAAGTATAGGCATAATGCCAAATATCACAGTATTGCATGAAACAAAAAGAAACAATGATATTCACAGCACTATAATTTTTATGTAAATTAAACACACAAACCCCTATGTGCATGCACATAGTTCACTGTATATTTCACATATATGCACATCTCTAAATATGCAAATTGAATAAAATTATGGGTTAAAGGAAAAAGAATAATAACAAAGAAACAGACCAAAGTTGAGAGTGTCCCATACAATCAGGAGTATGATTAATTCAATTCTCTATACTTGAGATGAAGGGAAGAAGGATAGGGAAAAAAGGAAGGAAGGAAGAGGAATAGATATCCATCAATGTAATTTACCACATTAAAAATTGAAATAGGCTGTAGCCCCCTTCACCTGGAAACAGGCAAGAGAGCACACCCAGGGTCATAGGCAAGGAGGTGAAGGCAGTACCCCTGCCCAAAAGCAGGCAAGAGAGCACAGCAAAAACACCAATTCTTCACAGGTGACCCACCACATCCACAGCCACTGCCACAGCCACGGCTGCTGAAAAAGTAGCTCAACGCCACCACAGCAGCCACAGCCACTATGCAGCCATTCCACCAGACACTCAACTGCATTGACACAAGGAGAGGCATCAGCAGAGACTGGAAAAAGAAGAGGATGAGGTCTCTCTCTTCAAAGAGGTCTCTCTCTTCAAAGCCTACTCCAGAGTAATAGAATAAGCAATTGCTCTACCAGATGACCAGACATCAACATAAAGATACAGAAATATGAAAACCCAAGAAAATATGACACCACCAAAAGGATACAGTAATTCTCAAATACCAGACCCTATAGAGCAAGAAACTCTTGAAACGATTGAGAAGAAATTCCAAGCAACAATCTTAAGGAAACTCACTGAGATATGAGAAGACTCAGTTAGACACCATACTGAAATGAGAAAAAATATCCAGGACATAAAGAGGAAATTTACAAAGAGATTAATACCTTAAAAAAGAATGTAGCAGAATTCATGGAACTGAAAGATTTGCTCAACAAAATAAAAAACACAACTTATAACTTAAGCAGCAGGCTAGAGCAAGCAGATGACAGAATTTCTGATCTTGAATATAGTCTTTTCAAGATAACCCAGGTGGACAAAAAAAAAGGAAAAAAAAAATTCTAAATGAAGAAAATCTAAGAGAGTTAGCACACAACCTTAAACGCACAAACATTCGAATCATTAATGTTCCAGAAGAGGAGGAAAAGAGAAAAGGCATGGAAAACCTATTCAACGAAATAATAATGGAAAGCTTCTGAGCTACAGAAACAGACACAGACCTTCAGATCAAGGAGGCTCAAAGATCCCCCAAAACATATGCTACCCAAAAAGGTCCTCTCCAAAACACATTATAATCAAACCAGCAAAGCTCAAAGAGAAAGAAAGAATCTTAAGCAAGAGAAAAGCATCAAGTTCACCTATAACAGAGCACCTATCAGACTAACAGCAGACTTTCTCAAGAGAAACTCTCCAGGCCAGAAGAAAATGGGGCAATATATTCAATATACTAAAAGAAAAAAACTGCCAGCCAAGAATACTATACCCAGCAAAGCTATCCTTCAGACATGAGTGGGAAACTGTATTTTCCAGGCAAACAAGTTCACCACCACACGGCCAGCCCTACAAGAAATCCTCAAGGAAGTCCTGCATCTGGAGTGCAAAAAAAGATAATCACTACCATGAATACACAAGAAAGAACAAAACCCACTGGTAGAACAAAAATGCAAATGAGAAAGAGAAAGAAACTAAATCTTACTACCACAAAAAGCCATCGTGACAATGTAATAATGCCCCTATTTTATTTCTGATTTTAGTAATTGTGGTCTTCTCTTTTTTTTCTTGGTCAGTCTAGATAAAGGTTTGCAAATTTTGTTGATCTTTTTAAAGAACCAACTTTTGGTTTTGTTGATTTTCTCTATTGTTTTTTAATTCCTTATTTCATATATATATCTGCTGTAATCTTCATTATTTCCTACTTATATTTGCTTTTGGTTTAGTTTTTCTACTTTTTCTATTTTCTTAAGGTAAAAGTTTATGTTACTGATTTGAGATTTTTCTTATTTTTAACACAGGCATTTACAAGTATAAATTTTCCTCTAAACACTGCATGAGCCCTGCCTCCCATAAATTTTGATATGTTGTGCTTTGATCTTTATCTCAAAGTACTCTCTAATTTCCCTGTGATTTTTCTTTTCACCCATTGTTTATTTAGGAGAGTGTTGTTTAATTTCCACACATTTGTGAGTTTTCTAAATTTCCTTCTGTTATTGTGGTCAGAGAATATGCTTTCTATGATCTTAGTCTTTTTTTAAAAAAATAGAAAAAATTTAAACAAAACAATAGATCATGGAAAGATTTCCATTATCTTTCAGCTATTTTTCCATGAACTTCTTGAAGTGTCCTTGTGTTTATATTCTGTTTTATTGATTTTCTATGCAATTTATGGTGCTAAACTTAGATATTTAATTTCTGCTCTTGATTTCTTTTTATTAAGTGGATTTGTTGACATGCTTAAAAATTAATTTGTCTGGGCTGGCCCGGTGGTGCACTCGGTAGAGTGCGGCGCTTGGGAGTGCAGCGGCGCTCCCGCTGAGGGTTTAGATCCCATATAGAGACCGGTCCACTCACTGGTTGAGCACGGTGCAGGCGCGACACCGAGGGTTGTGATCCCGTTGCCGGTCACGAAAAAAGACAAAAAGGAAAAAAAAATTAATTTGTCTTGGAAAAGTTTATTCATCTTCCTCTGTTGAAATTAATTTGATATTTGCATGCCTTTGGAAGACTTTAGAGAGCAATTTCAAATAATTGTAGAGATTATAAAATATGCAAATTTTAATGTTTTACATCTCCAGTTTTTCTGGAAAATTGAAGCTCTACTTTCTACTGAGTATTTTGTTATTCATCTGTTATTCAGTTTATGTAATTTATATTATTTGAACAAATAAATGTCCATATCCTTTAAAAAAAGAAAAAAAATTGAAATAAAACATACATCCTTCTCAAGAGATCCAAAGAAGCATTCAGCAAAACAACATAAATTACTCTTAAGAAACAAAGATTAGAGAAGCATTGCTTTAACTTGTAAAAGGCATCTGTCAGAAACCTACAGTCAACATTATTCTCAATGGTAAAACTTCAAAAACTTCCTCACAAAAGTCAGGAACAAGAGAGAAAGCCTAATATGACCATTACTGTTGAATATTACACCGAATGTCCTAAAAATTCAATAAGAAAGAGTGATAATGATTGCAAAATAAGAGTTAAAACTGTAAGCGTAGTTGATATATTTATCTATATAGAACATACAAGAGAATCAACAGAAAAAAATTATTAGGACTAATAGTGTTCAGGAAGCTTGTTGAATACAAAATCTACACATAAAAATCAATAGCACTATTTTGAGAAGCAATAATCAATTAGAAAATTTAATAATAAGAAAAGACCATTCATTCACAATAGCAATAAATAGTGAAAAATAGCTAGGAATACAACTAACAAAAATGTGCAGGATATCTGTGGAGAAAATTATCAAGCCTACATCACAGGAAATGTTTTAAAATTCCTGAATAAATGGAGAAATAAACCATTAATTATAAAGCCAAATATTACTAAAATGTTAATTCTCCCCAAATTGTTATATGTATTAAACTGAGCAAACTCCTAAGAGTTTCTAGTGCACTTAAACTTATTTTAAAATCCAATACACGGAAAAGAGTATGTGAGTAATTATAATATTTTTTTTTAAAATAGCAGAGAACTGACCCAATGGTTAAAATACATCCAATGTCTACATTAATTAAAACAGTAGATATGGATGCAGTGATACACAAATAGACTTTCAGATCAGATTAAAAGCCCTGGAAACATCCTTGTTTGATACCTCAAACTTAAGTCCAAGTCTGAACCCCTCATCTGTCCCCTGCTCCCATCCTAAACCTACTCTTCCCTCTGTCTTTCCCATTTCAGTTGACAGTCACTCTTTGGTATCTGGTTATTTAACACAATAGGAAAAGTGCTTCTGCCCATTTCCCTAGCATTCAACTCTTCATCCTGCCGTAATGGGACCAGTTATGATGTATTTCCTGAAATCATACTAAAATGACAAGGGGTAACTGGGAGTATGGAAAAACCTGAAATCTTTTCATTCCTCTTCTCCCCACATTTACAGAGGCCCCCTGAGATTCTCCTATCTCTGTGGGGTCTTTGGTTTCATGAGCTTCTCTTGATAGGCATGAAAATGCGGCAGCATTTAATTAAATAAACTAAAGCAGAAAACCAGTGCAATCCCTGTTCTTTCCAGGAGCACTAAAACAATGAGAAACACAAAGTGCCATCTCTGTATGGGGCAGTGAAGGATGTCTAACTTTCTCCTGGAATCCCTTAGTGCCCTTAGTGTCACTTAGCACCATCATACCCCCCTCTAAGCGCATGGCCAAATACAGGCATAATTTGTTCTACCTCCAGCAGGTCACAGTAAAAATCAACTCAAAATGAATTAAGTGTACCATCATGCCCTCTCCACCCCGCCTTCTCCAGCATTTAAACTTAGCTCTCAGCCTCAGAGATAAGGAGCTTGCAGATAATTCCCTCCTTCTTGAAGGAGATCTAAGACAATTTAGGGTACAGCTTTTCCCCTAAGTTTAAAAACATATAAACGAAACCCACCACCATGAAGCCTGATTTCCACAGTTCACCAATCAGGATAAATGATGTATTTGCAAAAAGTGCTATTTTATTTTTGAGGCAGAAATCTACTTTCTAGAAATTTAGCTACATTGTCCCTAATTAGAAGTGTAATTGATATGGTCATTTGTACAGAGAAGGGCAAGGGCAGGAATATGAACATAGGGGGAGGGCTGAAGATTGGCCTATAAGAGTCTGAAGCAGGACACTGAGTGCAATCTTACATAAAGTTTCACAAGGTATATAAATTCAGCAAGGAAAGTGGTTCTGAGTCCCTACTCCCATGGGGGAAGATGGATAAAGCTGCAGCCTCAGAAACTGGACGGGTCATCAAAGTCTTTAGATGGCAGGGTAAAGGATGCATTTCCTTCACCTTGAAGTCACGTGATGCTCCATTTTCCACTCCTGCATCAGGGCCCATAAGCTTCATCAGCAACAGTACTGACAAGGATGGACCCATCACCATCTAAAAGTTCTTCCCCAAATCTGCTTCTATTTTATCACTGCTCTATTCCAGACAATTATTCAATCCATTTATTCTACAAATAACTGAAGAACTTCTATGTGCATACCACTTTATTACCTTCTAAAGAAGTTATAAAAGATATCTCAAAGATTTTTATAGCCTGTGTACTCAGAGCCCCCCCAACACTGGGAATAGTTATTACTTATTTATTTGCTATTTTCTCCACTAGACTATTAGCAACAGATGGCAGGGACCTTGTGTAACTTGCTCATCATTGTATTTCCAGTAAGAGACTGCCTGGCACACAAGTGATACTGAATGAATGAATGATCTTTTTCCTCCCGTCATTAACAATGTAAGCCAAACGTACAAATGCAAGAAATTAATTAAATGCATAAATAAATGCCAAGGTCACTTAATTCTCTCCCTGAATTATAAATCTGGTGTATAAACTCAATATTGTACTCAATTATTTCTATGTGTTGACCATCTGTGGAATTTATGAAGTCTCCACCTAAAAGAACTCCTTTAGATATTGTTAAAAAGAGGTGCCAAATTACATAATGATAAAGGGGTCAATTCTCCAAGAAGATATAACAGTCCTTAATTGTATACACCTAACAACAGAGTGTCAAAATACATGAGGCAAGAATTGGTAGAACTGTGAGAAGTAGATGAACCCACTATTATTGTTAGAGACTTCGACACCACTCTATCAAAAATGGACAGATCCAGGAGGCAGAAAATCTGCAAGGACACAGTTGAACTCAACAACACCATTAATCAACAGGATATAATGGACATGCATAGACTACTTCACCCAACAATAGCAGAATACAAGTTCTTCTCAAGCTCACATGTAATATTCACCAACACAGACCACATTCTGGGCCACAAAAGACATTTTAACAAATTTAAAAGAATATATATCATACATTGTCTGTTCTCAGACCACAGTGGACTTAAACTAGAAATCAACAGCAGAAAAATACCAGGAAAATCTCCAAATACTTAGAGATTAAACAACACAATTCTAAATAACACATGGGAGGAATCAAAGAAGGAATCTCCAGAAAATTTTTAAAATATTTTGGATTCAATGAAAATGAAATACAGCTTATCAGAATTGGTGGTATACAGCAAAAACAGTGCTTAGAGAGTGATTTACAGCATTAAGTGCATATATAAGAAAAAAAGAAAGATCTAAAATCAATCATCTAAGCTGCCACCATAGGAAACTAGAAAAAGAAAAGCAAATTAAATCCAAACCAAAATAAGCAGAAGAAAAGAAATAAAAATTAGAACAGAAATCAACAAAATTAAAAATGAATACAGAAAGCAATAGAGAAAACCAAAAAAACCAAAAGCTGGTTTTTTGAAAAGATAATCCTCTGGCCAATGCTAAGAGAAAAAGAGAGAAGACACAAATTACTAATATAGACATGAAAGAGGGGACATCACTCCAGATCTCATGAACATAAAAAGGATAATAAAAGAATGCTTTGGGGCCGGCCCAGTGGAGCACTGGAGAGTGCGTCGCTTGGGAGTGCGGCGGCGCTCCCGCTGAGAGTTCGGATCCCATGTGGAGACTGGTTCCCACTCACTGGCTGAGCGCGGGGCGGGTGCAGCGCCGAGGGTTGCGATCCCATTGCCAGTCCCCGGTACGGGCGTGACACTGAGGGTTGCGATCCCATTACCGGTCAGTAAAAAAGACAAAAAGGAAAAAAAAAAAAAAAGAATGCTTTGAACAACTCTATGCCCATAAATTTGATAACTTAGATGAAATGGACCAATTGTTTGAAAGACTATCTATGCCAAAACTTACCCAAGAAGAAATGAACAATCTGAATTGGCCTATATCTATTAAAGAAACTGGATGAATAATTAAAAACCTTCTAAAACCAAAAGCATGCCAGATGGGTTCACTAATGAATTTTACCAAACATTTAAGAAAGAAATTATACCAATTCTCTACAATCTCTTTCAGAAGACAGAAGCAGAAGAAATACTTCTAACTCATTCTTTTTTTTTTTTTTTTTTTTTTTTTTTTTTTTTTGTCTTTTTCCGTGTCCGGCAATGGATCACAACCCTCAGTGTCGCCCCCGTACCGAACCGGGACCGGCAACGGGATCACAACCCTTGAGTTGCTCCTGCGCCTCACTCAGCCAGTGAGCGGGAACCGGTCTGTATGTGGGATCCGAACCCTCGGGCGGGAGCGCCGCTGCGCTTCCCAAGCGGCGCACTATCCAGTGCGCCACCGGGCCGGCCCACTTCTAACTCATTCTATAAGGCTGGCATTATGCTCAAACCAAAACCAGACAAAGACTACAGAAAACTATACACCAACATTTCTCATAAACATAGATGCAAAAATCCTTAACAGAATATTAGTAAATGGAAGCCAATAATGTATTTAAATTGATACATCATGACCAAATAGGATTTATTTCAGGTATGCAAGGCGAGTTCGACTCTCAAAAATTAATGTAATCAATCACATAAACAAGCTAAAGGAGAAAAACAACATGATTATATCAATAAATACAGAAAAAGCACATGACAAAATCCAACATCCATTCATGTTAAAAAAAAAAACTTTCTGTAAACTAAGAATAGAGGGGAATTTCTTCAACTTGATAAAGAATATCTAAAAAAAAACCCTAGAGCTAACACAGTACGTGATGGTAATAAACTCAGTTTTCCCACTAAGATCAGCAACAAGGCAAGAAAACTGCCTCTTATCACTGCTTTTCAACATTGTACTGGTTCCTAGCTGATACAACAAGGTAAGAAAAGGAAATAAAAGGTATAAAGATTTAAATGGAAGAAATAAAACTGTCTTTTTTGCAGATGACATGATTATCTATATAGAAAATCTGACATAACAAAACAAAACAAACAAACAAAAAAACCCTGGAACTAATATGCAGTTATAGCAGGGTTGCAGGATACATGGTTAGTGCACAAAAATCAATCACTTTCCTATATGTTGGCAATAAAAAAGGGAAATTTGAAATTAAAAACACAACATTATTTACATCAGCATCCAAAAAAAATTTTAACTATAAATCTAACAATATATATATATATATATATATATATACATATATATAAGATCTATATGAGTAAAAGTACAAAACTGATGAAAGAAATCAAAGAAGAACTAAATAAATGAAGAGATAGTTCATGTTCATGAATAGGAAGACTCAATATTGCCAAGTTGTCAGTTCTTCCCCATTTTATCTACAGATTCAATGCAATCCCAATAAAAATTCCAGCAAGTTATTTTGCAGATATTGATATGCTGAATCTAAAGTTTTTATTTAACTTTAGAAAAGTTACATATAAAAAGGATAGGCAAAAGAGGCAGAATAGACAACACAATATCGAAAGAGAAGAACAAAATTGGAGGACTGACACCACCCAACTTCAAGATTTACTATAAAGCAATAGTAATCAAGATAGTGTAGTATAGACCAAAGAATAGACAAATAGATAAATGCAACAGAATCAAGAGCCCCAAAATAAACCCACATAAATACAGTCCACTGGTCTTTGAAAAAGGAGAAAAGGGAATACAGTGGAGAAAAGATGGTCTTTTCAACAACAGTGCTGGAACAACTTTTGCAATATCCATCTGCAAAAAAAATGGATCTAGAGACAGACCTTACATCCTTCACAAAAATTAACTGAAAATGGGTCACAGACCTAAATGTAAAACAAAACCATCCAACTCCTTGAAGATAAAATAGGAAGAAAATGATGATCTTGGGTTTGGATATGACTTTTTAGTTGCAACACCAAAAGCACAACCCATGAAAGAAAGAATTGATAAGCTGGACTTCATTAAAAAATTTTTTTTAAATCTGCTCTGCAAAAGACATTGTCAAGAGAATGAAAAGACAACCCCCAAACCAGGAGAAAATACTTGCAATAGACATATCAGATAAAAGACTATTATCCAAAACCTATAAAGAACTCTTAAAACTCAACACAAACAACACAATTTTAAAAATGGGCCAAAGACCCTAATGGATACCTCACCAAAGAAGACATACAGATGGCAAATAAGCATATGAAAAGATGCTCTACATTATATATCACCAGGGAAATGAAAATTAAAACAATAATGAGATACTACTACATATCTATCATAATAGCTAAAATCCATAACACTGAGAGCACCAAATGCTGGTAAAGCTATGGAGCAACAGAAACTCTCATTCATAGCTGGTGAATGCAAAATGATACAGCCACTTTGGAAGACAGTTTAGTGGTTTCTTATAAAATTGAACATACTCTCACCATACAATCCAGCAATCGTGCTCCTTGGTATTTACCCAAATGAATTGAAAACTTATGCCCACAAAAAAAAAAAAATTGCACATAGATATTTATAGCAGCTTTATTCATAATTGCCAAAATTTGGAAACAACCAAGATGTCCTTCAGTAGGTGAATGGATAAACTGTGATACATCCAAACAATGAAAAATTATTCAGTGCTAAAACAAAATGAGCTATTAAGCCATAAAAAGACATGGAGGAAACTTAAATGCATACTACTAAGTGAAAGAAGCCAATATGAAGCAGCTACTTACCATATAATCCCAACTATATGACATTCTGGAAAAGTCAAAACTATGGAGACCATACAAAAATCAGGGGTTGCCAGGGGTTACAGGAGAAAGAGAGATGAACAGACAGAGCACAGAGGATTTTTAGGGCAGTGAAAATATTCTGTATAGTATACTATAATGGTGGATACATGTTGTTATACATTTGACCAAACTCACAGAATGTTCAACACCAAGAGTGAACCCTAATGTAAACTATGGACTTTGGGTGACAATAATGTGTCAATGTAGGTCATCAATTGTAATAAATGTACCATTCTAGTAGAAGATATTGATAGTATGTGAGGCTATGCATGTGTGAGGGTAGGAGGTATACAGGAAACCTCTGTACCTTCCACTTAATTTTGCTGTGAATCTAAAACTGCTCTAAAAAGTAAAGTCTATTAAGAAATTTTTTTATGTAAAAAGATTTGCCCAAAATAGGTGTTTTTCATAGAGATGTGCAGTCCTGGGTACACATACCATGCAGGTAAACAATATTCTTATAAAATGGTGTTGGGCAAGGCCCATCCTTATCTGGATGTGAGAGAAAGAAGTTAAATTCCTATCAATGGAGGGCAGAATCTCAGGATTGCTTCAGAGAAGGTTAGCTCTGGAAGAATCATCTTATCCTACCATCCATGGACAACATCCAACCTCATTCCCCAGATTTCAAGATTGAAAATAGCCCTCAGGAATCTAGAGTGCTCAGACCCAAGCTTGCAGATGCCAGAACAGGATCAAATGCCAAATCCACTACCCCCCTCTGTTACTTCAAATATGGAACTTTCAAGATTAGAAGAGGAACTTTCTAGCTCCTTTGCTATGAGTCAGAGAAGCTTTTGGTGTACTTGTGAGCAGCCAAGAGGGAGAAAAAACACAAACATAAGGACGATGAGGAGTAGGAGGGAAAAATCATTCCCTTTTCAGGCAGAGTGTGCTCGCTGGAGGATTGCTGAAGTGTCTCTCTTTGGAAAAAAGAAATCGACACTTGCATCTAAACTTCTTCCTAATTATAAGCCACATCAGGCAAAATCTCTAAACCTTTTCAGCCCTGAAAAGAAAAAGCATCACCACATTATCACTCTGAAAATGGAGTCATTAATACCCAGTAAAACATAGAAACTGTGAAAAAGACTGTGAAGCACACAGCCACCAGCATTTAGCAGGAATGCATTATGGAATAATGACTAATAAGCTCCAGTAGCAGTGGTAAGGGTTATAATGAATAAATGCTGCCCTAAAAAATGTAGTCATCTAATTCTCTTCCTAAATTACAAATCAAATAAACCAGAAACAAGTGCTAGGGATGATGTTGGGGGAGTGAGCATTTAGATTAGAAAATCTTTCAATTGGAGGTTAGGCTTTTTCAGAGAAATGAATGTAAATGAATTCAGTCATAGGTGGTAAGCTCTGTACCTTATAGCAGGCAAATGCATACTAATAAGGACAGAGGATGCCATCAGGGCATTGCTTTCAATAGGAAAAACACTTTCGTTCCTGGCCAACATGTATGAGGCTGACCTAGTCCACCTGTCTTATCCATGTTGGCCAGGAAAGAAAGGGTTTTTCCCTATTAAAAAGTTAACCTAGTCTACCTGTCTCATCCATGTTGATAAGTTCTAATCACAGGAACCGGACCAGATCTGGGTGTGAAGGAGTTTCTCTGTGAACACACTCTTGGCACTAAAACAATGACTCAAAGCACACATCCTAAAAATTGTTAGACAAGGCACAAGGTGCTTTATATCCTTTTATGGGTTGGCACTAGGATTCTAGAATCAGAAACTAGGTTTGAATCCTAGATCCACCACTTATTTAGCTGTGCAACCTTGAGCTCATTGGCTTAATCTCTTTGTATCCCGGCCAGGCTGGTTTAAAGTACGCATAAACTATATTATATACTTCATAGTGTTGTTGAGAGGATTAAGGAGAGCCATGTGAAAGGCTTTGTACTGTGTAAAGAAGGAGCTATACAAATTCACAGGATTATGATATTCTGTCTTGGGCAGCCCAGCTTCAACCACGCCAACCAAGCTAGGTGGAGGTTGGACTATTCAGGAAAACAAAATGAAATTTAGTATAGAGTCATGCAAGATGTTCAATAGAAATATATTCCATGATGAATGAGTGAACAACGTTCATCAAAAGATTAAACATAGCTGGTTGAACCAAGAGCCTAGGTTAGACCCTGTCTGATGCAAATATCCTCCTCCCAGCCCATACTCTGGACAATGATTCATCAGCCTCTTCAGTTCTGCAGCCACTAATAGCTCTAAGCCATGCCCTTGCTTGCTGACCTAAGATATAGGGAGAGGCACGACAGCAAAAGAACTGGGGAACAGGAAGAAGAGAGCAGAGAAATTGTTGCATTCACAGGCAGATGCAAGCATAGAGCTAGAGCCACTACCTTTTGAAAAGGACAGAGCCCTCAACAAGTCTTACTCTGATACTGTACAAGGACGAGACTCTGCCACAGCCATCTTCCTACAATGTGGTATCTACACCAAAGGCAGTCTCTTTCTCAAAAGGGCTTTGTTACTTGAGAGAACTCCCTCTTCCCCACACAAACTAGCACCTTCAGTGTGTATGAGGGTCTACAAAGCACTCCTGCATCTCTCACGTTATTGAGCCTGCCAGAATCTCATGAGGTAGGCAGAGAAGTTCTTTTCAGCTCTATTTTATAGATGGAGAGACCAAAATTTAGCAAGGTTAAGAGTCTTTGCCCAAGGGCATACAGCTTGTAAGTCATGGAGCTAAACCCTCAAACTAAGACCTGGGATAATCTCTCCTCTACCTCAGGATCTCTCCCCATGTACTTTTGGTGGGAGAAGAGTAGCAGCAGCCAGAAAATCTACCTATCACCCTCCGCCCCTGCCTTCACACCCCAGGCCTGGCTTGGAGCCATGCTTGCCTCAGGCAGGTAGTCATCCCCCACAAAAGCTGTGCTGGGAAGAGCTGCTGGATATCTGTTCATGAATTGCCCTGCTCTCTGCCAGACATTCATGTTTTGTACCATAATTCCTGAGCTGAGGCTTAATGGCATATCCAGATGAGTGTCTTCCATCCCATCTGGAAGAAACACCAGGCAGAGGGAAAGAGGTCAGTCACAGAGCTACTGAGAGTGAGCTTCACTCTTCCAGGACCAGCATAGGACCAAAGTTCAGTTACTTAGCTCTAGGCAGTTACTCAAACCTCTGAAGGGAGATTTCCCAATTTCATTAAGTATGTGAAGCCACACTTTTCCTATTTGCCTTCAAGAGGCCCTATCCGGCACAGATAAATTAGGACTGAGGCCAAGGACATACTCTCATGTAAACCCTTTACATCCTGCCCCCTAGTCACACTGAATGCCTGAAACTTATTTGCAAACCAGCCTCATTGCTTTTGTATATGCAGTACCCTCTGCCAGGTATAGCCTTTCCCCACTTTTCTAACTGAGGAAACATTTACTCCTCCTTTTAGAGCTGTTTAAATGATACCTCATTCCTTCATTCAGTCACTCATTCACGCAAACAAAAGCAAAGCCCTCCTTGTCTGTCAGAGACAGTCACCATCCTCACCAACAGTGCCCCCATTCATGCCTCCATCCCAGAATGGGTCACAATGAATTTTTTTTTTTTTGAGTGGCTTAAAACAACATATATTTATTATCTCATAGTTCTATTGGTTAGGCATCCAGGCATGGCTTCACTGTATTCTCTGCTCAGGTTCTCACAAGGCTTTAATCAAGATGTTGGCCGAGCCCATATTTCATCTGAGACTTGGGATCCTCTTCTAAGCTCATAGGCTATTGGCAGAATTAAATTCCTTGTACTTGTAGGTCTAAGGCCCTAAATTCCTGGAGGCCACCTGCTGTTTCTGGCCACATTACCCTCTCCACAAGACAGCAGTGCGCTCCTTTGAATCCAACAGGAGATCATCTATGCCACTCTCTGTTCTCTTTGAATCTCTCAAAAAAAGCCTGGACTCTCTTATAAAGAGCTCAACTAATTAGGTCAGGCCCATTCAGGATAATCTCCCTTTTGATTAACTCAAAGTCAACTGACTAGGGACCTTAATTACATCTGTGTAATCCCTTCCCCTTTGCCATGTAATGTAACCTAATTATGGGAGACCCTGTATTTTTTAAAAAATAAATTTATATAAAAATGTGCAAGTCAATTTAAACAGTAATATTAAATTAATAATAATACAGGTTGAACTTGGATATGGCAAAAAGGGACCCACAAATGATTAAAGTTTGGACAACAATGAAGTGGATTCCACTACCCCATAATCACCCATGACAAGTCTGAATTGGTTTTGCCTCTGAAGTATCTCTAGACAAAGCCCTTTCTGTCTCATTACTAGTGCCATGCCTTAATTCAGAACACAGACCCACTTAATAAGCATTTGTTGATCACTGGCTATGTGCCAATTATCAATACATAGTCTTTGCCCTCAAGGAGCTCATAAATTCCTAGAGAAGTTAGATAAGGAAACAGACAATTACAATAGTATGATAAATGCAATGTAAAAGGTAACCAAAAAGAATGCTTTGGGAGGGACAGATTCCAGGCTAAGTGGTTGGGGAAAAGGTGATGGTCATGCAGCTGAATCATGAAGAACCAGAGGAGTTCAAAAAAAAAAAAAAAAAAAAAAAAAGAGAGAGAGAGAGAGGTTTCTGTTACACTTCATTCCTTTATCTCCTTCTTTTCATCCAGTATCATTTTCTGTTTGTCTGAAGGTCTTCTGTTTACATTTTTTATACCGCTGGTCTATTGCAGATAATATAGATTTTATATTTCTAACATATCTTCATTTCACCTTTGTTTTTAAAAGATATTTTTGTTGGGTATAGAATTGTAGGTTAATAGTTTGGGGTTTTTTATTTTAATACTTTAAAGACAGCACTCCATTATTTTCTACTTGCATTCTTTCTGACAAGTAACATGATGTTTTTGTTCTTTGGTATGTAGCATGTTTTTCCCCACTATGGCTGCTTTTAAGATTTTTTTTTTAACCACTGGTTTTGGGCAATTTGATTATGATGTGCCTTGGCATAGTTTTTTCTATTTTCACCTTTCTGTGGGATTTGCTGGGCTCTTAGATCTGTAAATTCATAGTTTTCATCAAGCTTGAAAATTTTTCAGACATTATTTCATCACATATTGTTTCTATCCTCTCTCTATCTCTTGTCCTTTGGTGACTCGAATTGTATGTATATTAGGCCTGTGAAGTTGTGTCATACCTCACTGTCATACCTCATTTTTTAAAAATACTTTTCTCTCTGTGTGTTTCATTTTGGATAGTTTCTATTGCTATGTCTTGAAGTGCATTACTCTTCTTCTGCAATTCTGCCATTAATCACATGCAGTGCACTTTTATTTTGGACAGTGTTTTTTTCATCTCTAGAAGCTTGATTTGGATCAAAACATTTTTTCCATGTCCCTACATAACTTTTGGGACATATGGGATACAGATATAATAACTAGTTTAGTTTCTTTGCCTGCTAATTCTTATTTATTTACTTATTTAATTTATTTATTTAGTTTTTAGTTTTATTTTATTTTGTCAATATACAATGTGGTTGATTATTGTAGCCCATTACCAAAACCTCCTTCCCTCCTCTCTCTCCACCCTCCCTCCCTCCTCTCTCTCCACCCTCCCTCCCAACAAACTTCTTTCTGTTTGTTTGTTGTATCAACTTCAAGGAATTATAATTGTTGTGTCTTCTTCGCTCCCCTCCCCCAGGTTGTTTGTGTATTTACTTATTTATTTTTAGCTCCCACAAATAAGTGAGAACATTTGATATTTCTCTTTCTGTGTCTGACTAGTTTCACTTAATATAATTCTCTCTAGGTCCATCCATATCATTGCAAATGGCAGTACTTCATTCTTTTTATAGCTGAGTAGTATTCCATTGTGTAGATATAGCACATTTCCCATATCCACTCATCCAATGATGGACATTTGGGCTGGTTCCAATTCTTGGCTATTGTAAAGAGTGCTGCAATAAACATTGGGGAACAGGTATACCTTCGACTTGATGATTTCCATTCTTCTGGGTATATTCCCAGCAGTTGGATACCTGGGTCATATGGTAGATCTATCTGCAATTCTTTGAGGAACCTCCATACCATGTTCCATAGAGGCTGCACCATTTTACAGTCCCACCAACAATGTATGAGAGTTCCTTTTCCTCTGCAACCTCGCCAGTATTTATCGTTCAGAGTCTTTTGGATTTTAGCCATCCTAACTGGCATGAGATGGTATCTCAGTGTAGTTTTGATTTGCATTTCCCGGATGCTGAGTGATGTTGAGCATTTTTTCATATGTCTGTTGGCCATATGTATATCTTCCTTAGAGAAATGCCTACTTAGCTCTTTTGCCCATTTTTTAA
>NW_007743769.1:1206-18172 GCF_000696425.1 Galeopterus variegatus | reverse complement strand
ACACAGAAATGTACACATTATTGAGATGTCATTTGCCCCATCAGATGGGCAGGTTTGTATGTCTGGTGATGGCCAGCTCTGGTGAGAATGTGGGAAGAAGAGGTCCCAGTGGATGCCCCAGGAGACATGGTCATAGATACTCCTGTTTTGGGAACCGCTCAGCAGCTCCTATCAGAGTGTTCACACATGTCCATGTGCCAAGCAGCAGTGATCCCAGGAAGTCACGCCACAAGCACAGCTGCCCAGGTTTTCAAGTCTTCTTTTCAAGAGTATTCATCACAGCAGTGGTGGAAGTAGCAAGGGGCTGACCACATGGCTAATATCCCTGCAGAGGGACTGGGTGTTAAAATCTGGTCCATGTGGACCAGGGAACATTGAGCTGCTGCTGAGCTGCCCGCGTGCAGTAACTTCACAGAAATGGTTACATAAACACACCATGAAGGCCAGTCTGTATTGAGGGTATCAGGTTGAAGACAACATCTATGCGGTGTAAATGTGCTACACACCTATATGTAAATGAATCTGTGTGAGAGAGTGAGACAGACACACAGAGACAGAGGGAATCGAATGGGAGAGACAGCCTGGGAGATATGACCAGGCCATGAATGCAGACCAGCTCTGCTGGCTGGGACTTTCAAAACATTTTATTATCCTTTAAGTGATATTTAAATATTATATAATGTGCATATAATTTTTTACTTACAAAAACATTAATATATTAAATATTATCCACTGAACACTCACCTACTAAGTACATTACCTAGTTTCACATTTTATAGGCATTTATTATGAAGACAAAAGATAATGATTATAAGTAATTTATAAGTTCAATATGAATGGAGAATAAAATTAAAAATACAGTCCTTCTTCCCAGAAGCCCAGTGTGTCCCCCATGCAGTGTTCCTCCTCTTTGTTCTCACCCTGTGTGCAGGGGTGTGTGTGTGCACACATGCTTGTCTTGGGAGAGGGTGCTGTAGGTCTGCAGAGGTCCTGCTGCCCTAGTGTCAGGTGAACTCAGGCATGCCAAGGGGATATGCGTATGCCATTAGCAGTGTCAGCACCCCAGTTTCCTGAAACCAAGGCCAAGGACCCTTTGTACCACTTGGCAGGCCATCTTCTGTGAAAGCACCACTTTCTCTGTGCAGTCCTTTGCAGCTCCCAGCCTGTTCTGCACCACATGATCATGCTCAGTAAAGCCTAAGAAGAGGTGGCCATCACTGGGTGTCCCCAACTTTATAAACAAGGAGACTTAAGGTCACACTGGGGAAGATACTTCTCCACAGTGACAGGGCTACAGAGTGATGCAGCATGGTTCCAGCCCAGCTGCTGCTGCCTCCAGGTGCAGCTGCCCCACACTGCCACCTACATATAAGTAGAGCATGCCCAGCACAGAAGGGGCTGCCACTTCTGACACCCTGGATGCATCTCTGGATGCACCTTCTGCCAGGCACTGGGCAGCACACAGGAGGACAGGGATACAGCCCCAGGGCAGCACAGACTGTGTGTAGTGAGCCAAATCTCCTCCAGGGCTCAGTGTGCAGGAGAAGCTGCAGGGAGCGGCATGCTGTGTTGGGCCACTCACTGGGGAGGGTCCCTGGGGACAGCAAGGTCACCATAGAGCATGGCTGACAGAGCAACTGGTTGGGGAGAGGTCACCGCCTGGCACAGATAGACCCTGGGGATGGGGAGGATTCATGTGCCAGCTGCCCTCAGTGTGGGACAGGGGTTTGAGGGCACCTGCAACTTCTCAGTGCAGGAGCCTCACGAGGTGGGGACCAAGGCTCCCCCTATGCTGCAAGCAAGAAACTGAGGCTCTGAGATCCCTCCTGGCTGGTAAAGACCAGAACTGGAGTTGAAGCCCATGACTCTGCTACAAAGTCACGAGTCATCTCCAGCTCCTTGTGCCTGTTGCCCTGCGCTGGCTCAGCCTCACCCTGAAACTCTGTACCTGTTAAACACTGTGTGTGGACTTGGGCTCGGTTTTGATCTCTAAAGCATATGGCCAAAGGGGAATAACTTTGTGAAGTAAATATCACAATATCACTATGTTATAGTTGAAGGAGAAAAAGAGAGAAGGAAGGTGGATATTTTAAATGTATCAGTGATTCTTTCTGTGTACCTGGTTGTCTTATGAGTTTAAAAATTCATTTGTATTCTGCACCCCCAAGCAGGATGAGCTGCAGTAACTCAGGTATCTCTACATTAGAGTCATGAGTTGCAACTGTGTAGCAAATAGGATTCTTGTAAAGAAATATCAGTTTTTGGTTTGATTCTATTTCATCTTAAAACTAGTAGACTTCTGCCTATTTCTTTCTTTTTTTCTTTATTTCTCTCATTTTCAGGTGTGAGTTTTATAAAAAGAAATCTTTTTTCCTTGGGACTTCACCATACTTGAATCAGAATTTTAAAGTCAGTATGTAAAATTTTTCCCTGTTGATTACTTGTGATTATACTAACATTGCTTAATTCTCAGTACCAAGGTCCTTTAAGCATTTATGAGAAATGAATAAATTAATTCCACCAGAGAAAATGTGTCCAATGAATAAGACCAATGAATAAGACAAATGTTTTGAAGAAGCAGGAGTGCAATTATAAATCAGACCCATGGTGTCACCTCTTTTCTACCTCTTTGCTCAGCTGTGAATTGCACATGCTGACCTAACAAAGTGTAGAATTCATTTTAATCACACGTCAGTCTAGAATAGGGTCCTCAGAGCAAAAATCCTTTCCTAGACAGACAAAAGCTGAGAGAATTCATCAACACCAGACCACTCTTTTAAAAAGTACTAAAGAGAGCTCTTCCAAGTGAAAGAACATAGGAACATGTAACACCAACCTATCTGAGGGTATGGAAGTCACTGGTAAAGGAAGGATAAAAACAGTGGGAACACAGGAAGACCGTCATCCTTGTGAGCAAACCACTCCCCGGTGCCGCCCATCGAGGCCACGTCTCCCGCTGCCCTGCACTCACTAATACCTCAGGATTTAGGTAATCTAAATTCAAACCCTCCATATAAAATCACCCCAAAAAGAGAATACCCTTGAAAAGAATGATAATTTCAAACTCTGGCAAATAATTCTCTTGTATTTTTTATCTGGGAGAATATACCATTTCTTTAGAAAATTCTCTGCAGCTCACTGTATCTTCCAACAAATGAATCAGCAAGTATCTTCTGTCTAGGACAGTCAGCATTCTCCTTCCTAACAATCACAATCACACACTCACAACCAAATTCAGGTGCTGTGTGGCCACCACCCACACCTCCACTTTACCTTCCCTGGCTTACATCTGCACATCCTTTAGAGTCTCAAAGCTAAATCAATATGGAAATACTGTCCTTTTTTAAAAAGAAAAGTCATGTGTTTATTTCTCCCTCTCCACCTGTAGCCCTTATATTCCTTGCCCTAGTCCCAAACCAGTCCTTGGAGTGCTGGCTATATGTAACACTACTCAGAAATGGAAGACTACCTTGCAAAATGGTGTGATAACTAGACATTTCATGGCATTCTAGAACTACAGAGAAGAAAGATTTGTTTTAATTCCTCTAAATAAATAATAATGTAATAAATGTATGAAACAGGCTATGGGCACAGTTGTGGCTTTTACCAGTTCTTGCTCCATGTGCTCATCAGCTCTAGCCTGGAAGTGGCTGGGGCTTGAAAAGGTGCCCTGCAGCCTCCACCCCCTCATGGCCCTGCGCGTTCTCAGGCCGCTCTCGGTGGTCTGTGGAGCTTCTGGGCCGACGCCGGAGTGGGGGGGCCAGGCCAGGGGCAGTGAGAATATGAAAGGCAGTCCCCACCCCCTGCCGCATGGCCCGCATGCCTCTGCCGGCCGAGCCCCTTCCTCGCCCACTCTGGGGCCTCCACAGTGCCCTGGGGTCTCCGCTCCTCCCGCAGAGCCCCTCCCCTCTACCCAGAGGTGGGGAGCCCCGATGTTTCCCGCTCTCTGGGCTTTGGTGGGTGCATCAGAGGCTCCTCAGGTCCACCGAGAGCGGACGAGACTGCATATTAGCATATGCATTGTCACAAATCATAATTCTTTATGCCCCTTATCCAGTCTCCACCCTCCCCTTCCCTTCTCTAATAACCATAGATTTGCTCTCTCACTCTGATAGATTAACTGTTCCTCTATTTGTTGCCTAAATGATCCATCCAGCACTGAGACAGGTGTGATCAAGTCCTCCCCTATTACCGTAAATTAGATGCTTCATCTGTTACTCTGGAGTGTTTTGTGTTCTTTTTTTTTTTTTTTTTTTCCTTTTCGTTTCTGCTGGTGCCTCTCCTTGTGTCAATGCAGTTGACAGTCTGGTGTGCAATGTGCATGGTGGCTGTGACTGCTGCTATAGAGACTAGCTGCTTTTGTGGCAGCCATGGCAATTGTGGTGGCTGTGGTGGGCTATCCGTGTGGAAATGGTGTATTTGGTGTGCTTTTTACCTGGTTATGGCTGGGTTCAGTTTCCCCTGGCTCCATTATCAGGACCCTGGTGGGGCCCAGAACAGTAGTGGCAGCTTGCCTAGTTACAGGTGGATTTGGCTTCCCCTGGCTCCAGACCTCAGGACCCTGGCAGGGCCCCAGGGCAATGGTGGCGGCTTGATTAGTTGTGGCTGAGTTCAGCTTCCCTCGACTCAATGCTTCATTCTAAGGTGTTGTTGCAGAACAGTTATAGGGGAGGGAGAAAGGAAAGGAGGAGGGAAGTAGGGTAGGAGGAAGTGGGGAGCATGATTTAGGGCCATGCCACCCCCCTCATTCCAGCAGGGGGACTAGGGGGATTCCAGTGGCAGCTCTGTCATTGCTGGGCTGGATGCATGTGTCAGGGGTGTGTGGCTGAAGCCCTCAGACCCCAGCTGCCCTGGCTTGGGAACTCAGGATGCTTCCTGCGGTGGCTCAATGGTCATTGCTGGGCTGGTTGCAGATGTCGGGGAGGCTTGGTTGAGGCCCTTGTCCCCCAAACACCCTGGCTCAGTAGCCTGGAGTGCTGCTGGCAGCTGCTTGGTGGTCATCTGGGCTGGTTGTGGAAGTCAGGGGGGCATGGCTGAGGACCTTGGTCCCCCACTGCCCCAGCTCTGGGTCTTGATGCGCTATCTGTGGTGGCTCAATGATCATTGCTGGACTGGTTGCAGATGTCGGGGGGGCATGGCTGAGTCCCTCAGTCCCCCACTGCCCCAGCTCGTGAGCCTGGGCTGCTAACAGCAGTGGGTTGGTGGTGGCTCTCCTCCTCCCTCCCTGGCTTGGGAGCCCAGGGGCCTCCAGTCCTTCTAGGTTTTGTAGGTGCTCTTTGGTGGTGTTAGACTTTTACTAGTTAATATCAAGCTTTGCCTCTGATATGTGGGCATTTTTTTTTTCCTTTCACTTCTTTGTTAGATTGTTCACGATTCTCACCACTTAAATTCTGCACTGGAACTAATTTGTTGTCCTTTGCTTATTCCTATAATGGAGGAACTTCCTATGGGGACAACCACTTGAGCCCTGTGGTTGAGCTAAATTGCTTCATTTCTGCTGGTTCCCCATGGAAGGCTCTTTGTGCAGCTCAGGTTTTAATTGTTGACCTTCTATGTACTTCCAGGTCTCATGAGGTCTGGTGCACCTGGGTTGTGTGGAAACTCTGGTCTGGGCCTGAGTCTTTTCAGCAAACTGCTCCCCCTGCAGTTCTACATTCCTGGCCAGTCTACACTGAGTGGGCCTATGCTGACTGGAAGGTAGATCAGCTGTTTTTGCTGTGCCCCAGTGTCCCCTAGTAACCCATCTCCCCCACAACCCTCACTCCAAACAGTTCTGATGGGATGGGCTGTGCACTTGTCCCTTGCACTTGTCCCTTGGGCTGTGCACTTGTCACTGGCCTCTGAGTGGCTCTTTTTTCCAGTTGTCTGTGGCTCCTCACTCCTGTTCAGGACCATGGGAACCCTGTTAGTGATCTTGCTGGCCTGGGGGCTGCCAAGGCCCACTTTTCCCCGCCACCTCCAAGCAACTTCATGTGAAGGGCACAGTTGTGGCTTTTACCAGTTCTTGCTCCATGTGCTCATCAGCTCTAGCCTGGAAGTGGCTGGGGCTTGAAAAGGTGGGAGCAACCCTTCCTTTCTTTCTCTCATCGTGGCTTCTCCTGCACTCATGAACTCCATAGTTCTCTCCTCCTCTTCTCCTGAGCTCTAGTGGCCCCAACTTGGGTATCGTTGCTTTTTAATTGTTGTAAATTGGTTGATTTGTGGGAGAGAATGATGCCGGGGACCTTCTATTCCACCATGTTGACCAGAAGCTTTGAATTATAGATTTAAACAGTAAGATTTAGATGTTTAAAAATGATCTGAAGATTTTTTTTTTTAAAGTAGCACATACCTGCCTAGCATTTCTATTCCCAGATGTTCAATCAGGAGTAATAAAACTACATGTTCATAGAAAGGACATGTTCATAAGTGTTCATAATACCTTCATTCCTGAATCCCCATATTTGATATACCCCAAATATCCATTAATAAGAAATGAATATTTTTTGTCTATATTGATACAATATTAAATTACTCAGCCATAAAAACAGAGTAAACTGCATATCCACACAAAAATATGGATGGATAGATAAAACATTCTTCTGAACAAAGGAGATGGACTTTGAAGTATACGTTATGATTTATTTTATTTTTATGAATTTCAAGAATTTGCCAAACTGATGTAGTTAATAGGAATCAAAACTGAATCTGCACATAGTGAGGTACTTGGGTAGTAATTGAAAATTTATTGGGAGGTATTTTTATGGTTAGTGAACATGACTCATATATTGACAGAGTTGTTGGATACTGTAGGAGATAAAATATTTTGAAAATGTATAAAGCATGCATTCATGATCGCACATTTTACTGTGTCTTAATTTTATACTGATAAAAACAATGAAAAAGAGAGAGAAAAAGGATGACCAAATTAGTAAAGAAGACAAGCATATTTTATTAATAAATCTCCCCCTACTACATCCATATAACTGACCAATCCAGGCTCTTCATTGCTGATTAGGTTCCAGGTGCAATATTGGGATGTTCCCTGGGGTTTGTTATTATTACTGGATTCATGGTTATGGGGCAGAGCCCTGTGGTGGCTGCAGTGCCATGGAAGGACCGTGATCCTCCGTGGAACTTGGATTTGAACTGATTTGTGGGCAACTGGGTGAAGTGGGGGTGGAGCTCCTGCCCAATGGCCTAAGTCTACCACTCACTTTCCATAGCCTGCAGTGGGAGACAATGGTGTGCCCACCTGTTTTCAGATTATTGGTGTGTATCTTATTTATATTCAGACTTGTTATTTCTATTAGAAGCCAACTATATGTAAGATGAGAACATCAGCTTATGGAAACCTTGGCCGTGCAGATTGCGGAGAAATGCCAAGTCAAGGACAAGTCTAGAGCAGCTGAAAAGGATGTAAGAGATTAGTCTTGGCTATTCTCCACCTTCTATCTATGCTTTTGGGAATCAACAGAAATTTCCTTTTCAAAAGGTCACCAATGCTGTGAACCTTACTGATTGACATTCTTGCCCATATCCCTCAGGGATATTTCCTTGGTTTGATTTGTGGAATAAAATTTTGAGTTATATTTTCTTGCCTTAAAAAAAATGCAAGCAAGAAAATTGACTGGTGGTTATAAAATATGTTAAAACAAAGACCAGCAATGGTGTAATTCACGAAATTCCACTTCCCTTCTTGTGAGTTCCACTGTTAGACCTCCCAGCTTCTTTTTTTTTCTGAAGGACAGCAATATGAATATGATCTGGCCAAGTAAGTGTGAGTGAAAAAGACCTTTGCTCAGTAGAGGCCTGGCCTGTAAAAACATCCTCCATGGGTCTCCATACATTTTTCCTCTCAATACAACTAATAAGAAAAAAGCTCAGGCACCACAGCAAGACTTGAAGACACATGTTGGCAATAGCAAATTTACCAAAGCTACCAGGGATCTCGAATCTCTTTTTAGAGAGAATCCACCAAGCAGCACCTGTTGATATTTGAAAGCCTGTTTTGAGATAGTATATGCAACATAATAAATTTTGTATGATGTTCCAATAACTAATACTTTTGGGTTTATCTCTTGCAGCACCTAACTTTACATTAACTTGCAGAAGGCTGTTACAAAAGACTGGGCCGGCCCGGTGGCGCACTGGAGAGTGTGCCATCTGGGAGTGCGGCGGCACTCCCGCCAAGGGTTCGGATCCCATGTGGAGACCGGTTCCCGCTCACTGGCTGAGTGCGGTGCGGGCGCAACACTGAGGGTTGCGATCCGGTTGCCGGTCCCCGGTACGGGCGTGACACCGAGGGTTGCGATCCTGTTACTGGTCAGTAAAAAAGATAAAAAGGAAAAAAAAGAAAAAAGAAATCCATTTTCAGATCTTGGAATGCTCCAGTCTTTTGCAAAGTCGGTAAGTGGCTTCAGCACTGGGGAAAGAAGCCGAAAAGATGACCATCTGGGAGTGCGGCGGCGCTCCCGCCAAGGGTTCGGATCCCATGTGGAGACCGGTTCCCGCTCACTGGCTGAGCGCGGTGCGGGCGCAACACTGAGGGTTGCGATCCGGTTGCCGGTCCCCGGTACGGGCGTGACACCGAGGGTTGCGATCCTGTTACTGGTCAGTAAAAAAGATAAAAAGGAAAAAAAAAAAAAAGACTATACTGAAGAAAAAACGTGTGCACGCCAAATTTACCTTTAAGAAGTGCAAGTCTATTTCATCTCTCTCAAGTTCCAGGGAAATCAGCTGTCTTCCACTGCCTCAGATACCTACCATTTCCTTATAAATACCTCTAGAGAGCAGTTGCCAAATAGGGATGTCAGAAGTTCTTTGATTTTCATCTTCTGCTTCAGTTGATCATGACTGTGATCAAACCTAGATAGCTATTTATCATGAAGGATTATGTCCCAAGTAGTGCTGGAGTTATCTGTATTCTATACCATAAATATCTGTAGAAGAATCTGAGAGTGGAAAGAAGCAGATCATTTTTTCTGGATTTTCTTCATCTAAGGAAAGATAGAGCAGGTGCTGTCATTCAGGAATAATTGAGAAGGGAAGGTTTTGAGATGTCTCCATGGCTCCAAGGTGTGTCTCAGCCACCTGAGCAGAAAGACTTGGGCCTTGAGAATATCAGTGGTTCAGTGAGAAGACCAGCAGGGGCTGCTAGTAACCTCTCAACAGTGGGCTTGGCTCTTTGGCTGCTGCACCCAGAGCAGAAAGGAGGAGTCAGAACTGCCTTTAGGAGCAACATGGTGGGCACTCATGTTTTGTCTCTGTGTGGCAGCTACTTCCTCCACAGTGAGAACAAGAATTTCTATTTATTATATATTACCCAGTCTCGGGTTTTCTATTATAGCAATGCACAGACTATGACAGCATATGAAAGGTAAGATTGCAGGTGAGTTGTTTGTTATCTCTGAGAATTGACTAACACTGCGAGGGGTAGTCCAGGGACAACAAGTCCCTAAGATGTCCAAAAATCAGAAAATGAAAGGCATAGTTAATACACTTTGCCTGTGGTTACTTCACAGTTAATTAAAATTATGGGAGAAGACTTTATGAATTCCCAAGCACAGATTCTATAATCACCAGTCTGGAAGTCACAATTAACATTTTATTATAGAATGTTCAGGTGATTTCACATCACAACTTATATGATATTTCTTTATGATAGAATTATTAAGTGTTTAGAATGTGCATATCTTTGTGAATGTGTATGAAAGCCATATGCCAAGTTAGCCGAGAGAATCATTTGAGCTTTTCATACACACAGCTACCTTTTCCAAGTGCTGTCATAACCATCACCTGTGGACTAAGTCGGTTGGTACAGACCGAACCAGGATTTCCAACATGTTTTTAGGAAGCAGTGACCTTTGCTGATTTGGCTGTCCCCTTCACGCAGGAGGAGAGGGCGCTTCTGGATCCATCCCAGAGATGTGATGATGGAGAATATCTTTCCTCTGCTATATGTGGGTGAGTCTTTCAACTTTCATTTATTATATTTAATCAAATATATGTAGAATAACTTCTTCATATGCCATTTCACTCTATTGTCTGATTCTTATACTTTCATAGCACTACTTACATCTCCACATGTACATGTGAAAATTGCATTCATTTACATTATACTTAGTTTGTCATCCTGTATTGGTGTGAACTTCCTGACAATAATATGTCTCTTCTTTTTTCAAGTCTGCCAACACTGTTTAAATATGTTGGAGAGTAGTGAAGGATCCATTCATGGAAATAGCACTATTCCCACCTGTGGAGTATACTTACATTGATAAAGCAAGTATATTTCACAGAGTCTAGTTTCTTGTAGTTTCAGGTGTAGCCTAACTTCTTAAAAGTACATATAAAATGATAACTTTGCAAAAGACAGAAAACTTTCCCCAGGCTAAAAGTCTCTGTTGTAAGGTAAAGAATTGTAACACAACAAGGTTGCTGGCTTAAGGACAGACAAGTTACTGATTGATATGTAAAGATACTGGGAAATTGCTGTAGGGAGAGAGAATGTTTGCTAAGATCAAGCTTTTGTTGGTGGATCGACTTAACCTCTTGCAAATTGCATTATGGAATGTCACTTTGCTTGCTACCAGCCTCTATTGTTAAGCTATTACCCAACCTATGTTCTTTTTCTGTAACTTCCTGGTCTGGAAAGTAAATGTGGGGAGAGAACCCCAATTCATAGTTAATTTCCCAAAGGAAGGAATGTCTTGCTCTTGAGGGTTCTGGGGAATTAACCCCTTCAGGGTTTCTCTCTGCTTGGAAGAGATGGGCTTTGAGTAATCTTTTTGTGGCTTTGTCACCCAGGGAAAGAGAGGTGATAAATCTGTGGGAAGCAAAGCAACACCACCTTGGTGTGCAAGTAGAATTCTTAGAAACATCTTTTGTACCTGAATCATTAAATCCTGTTTTGCAATGTGTTTAGTAAAAGGCTCAAGGGAGCTAGTCAAACTGTTATTGCCCTTCTGCATTCTTCCACTTGAGGACATAAGCAACAAGTTGCCATCTTGGAAGCAGAGACCAAGGCTTCACCAAACACTGAATCTGATGGCACCTTGATGTTGGACTTCTCAGGCTTTAGGACCATGAGAAGTAACTTTCTGCTGTTTGTAAAAGGCCCAGTCAAAATTATTTTATTATAACAGCAAAAAACAGACTAAGACACATGGATTGCTAGGTAGTTTATACATCCATTTACACTTACATGCCACGTAACAGCATCTAGGTCAATGAGTGACTGTATATAAGATATTGGTGGCAGCAATAGGCTATACCATAGAGCCTAGGTGTGTATTAAGGTGTACCATATGTCTGTGTAAGTACACTCTATGATTTTCACATGACAAAATCACCTAGGGACACATTTTTCAGAAGGTATCCCCATCACTAAGCAACCCATTATTGTACTTAAATAACACTGCTACAATTTGGAGTATAAGTATCACTCTTAGGAACAATTATTAAAACTCTTTCTTCTATCACTGTTTTACACACATTACAGAGTAGGGACTACATCTATTCACTGAAGTAACACTGTTCTTCACTTGATACCAAAGTAGCACTCTTAGAAACATCTTTTATACATGTGTGTTTTCAACACTGCCTCACATGCATTACAAAGTGGTCATGGCATCCCTTAGTGAAATAAAACTGTACTCAACATGGCATGCAAGTAGCAGTCTTGAAAACATCTTTTATACATGTGTCTTTAAACAATACTGTACATCATTTAGAGTACAGAGAACACATCCATTATCTTTCAGAAGTCTGTGGTCAACATGGCATTTAAGACACAGCCCAGTAGCCACTGAAGTGAGCCAAGACCCAAAAAGCACTGGGTCTCAGTCTAAGGCCCTAGGGGGAAGAGAAGAACATAGCCCAGCAGCAGCCAAGATGAGCCAAGACCATTGTGGCACGGGGACCCTGTCTAAGGATCTGGGGGGAAGGGAATCACACACCACCCAGCAGGTGCTGAGGTGAACCTAGACCTGCACAGCACCAGGGGCTCAGTCTACAGTGTCTGAAAGCTGAAACAAGAGCCAAGGTGGTGTAATATAGACACTGCCACACCTTCTGTCACAACGAGTACAGTTCACCACCACAGTAGCAGCCAGGGCCACTCTACAGGCAACCTGCCACTCACTTGACTACACTGCTATAAGAAGAGTCTCCAGTAAATCCTGCAGATAGGGGAGGAAATCTTTATCCTCATAGCTAACCCCAGAGTAACAGAGGAAGCAAGTCCTCCACCAGGTGACCAAACATCAATGAAAAAATACCAGAACTACAAACAAGAAGATATGACACCACCAAAGGAACACAATAATGTTCAAATTCCAGACCCCTGAAAACAGGAAATCCTTGAAATGTCTGAGAAGGAATTCTAAGCAATGATATTAAGAAAACTTGAAGAGATAAAAGAAGACTCAATAAGAGAACATGAGGAAACAAGAAAAAATATCCAGAATATGAAGGAGGAAATTTACAAAGAGATTAATACCTTAAAAAGGAGCGTAGCAGAACTCCTAGAAATGAAAGATTCTCTCAGTGAAATAAAAAAACACAACAGAGAGTTTGAACAGCAGACTAGAGCAGACAGAAGAAAGAATTTCAGATCTCAAAGGTGGTCTTTTCAAAATAACTCAGGCACACAAAAAAAGGGAAAAAAGAATTAAAATAATGAAGAAATTCTAAGAGAGATAACAGACAACATCAAGCACTCTATCACATGAGTCATGAGTATTCTTTGAAATATACAAAAAGAGGAGGAGAAAGGAAAAGGTATTGAAAACCTATTCAAGGAAATAATAACAGAAAACTTCCCAGGTATAGGGAAAGATGCAGACCTTCAGATCCAGAAAGTTTAGAGGTCCCCAAACAGATTAAACCCAAAAAGATTCTCTCCAAGACACATTATAGTAAAATTTGCAAAGCTCAAAGACAAAGAGAGAATTATAAAAACAGAAAGAGAAAAGCATCAATTCACCCATAAGGGAATCCCCATCAGACTAACAGCAGACTTCTCAACTGAAACCCTACAGGCCAGAAGAAAGTGGAATGATATATTCAAAACACTAAAAGAGAAAAGTTGCCAGCCAAGAATTCTTTACCCAGCAAGGCTCTCCTTTAGAAATGAGGGAGAAATAGTGTATTTCCCACACAAACAAAAATTGTGGGAGTTCACCATCACATGACCAGCCCTGCAAGAAATTCTCAAGAGAGTCCTGCATCTGGAATCTGAATAATGATGGTCACTATCACGGATACACTAGAAAGAGCAAAACTTGCCATTAAAACAAAAATGCCAGCAAGAAAGAGTAAGAATCTAAATCATGTCACCTCAAATTTCTAATTATCATTGAAGAAGAGAAATAAAAGGGGAAGTAATGATCAAATGATATTTAAATCATCTGAACAAAAAGCAATTAAATGACAGGAATTAAACTATACCTGTAAATAACTACCCTAAATGTGAATGGATTAAACTCCCCATTCAAAAGGCACAGACTGACTGATTGGATTAAAAAGCTAGACCCAAGTATATGCTATCATCAAGAGACCCACCTCACCTGTAGAAACACACACAGGCTAGAAGTGAAGGGATGGAAAAAGATATTCCATGCAAATGGAAACCAATACTGGAGCACCCAGATATATAAAGCAAACACTCTTAGACCTAAAGAAAGAAATAGGCCCTAATACGTTAATAGTGGGTGACTTGAACCCTCTCTCAGTATGGGACAGATCTTCCAGGCAACAAATCAACAAAGTGACACAGGATTTAAACTACTCCTTAGACCAACTGGACCTGGCAGATATATACAGAACACTTCACCCTACAACTAAAGAATATACTTTCTTCTCATCAGCACATGGAACATTCTCCAGGATAGACCACATATTACATCACAAATCTAGTCTCAGAAAATTTTAGAAAATTGAAATCATGCCCAGTATCTTTTCAGACTGCAATGGACTAAAACTGAAAATCAATAACAAGAAAAACCCTGGAAACTATACAAACACATGGAAACTAAACAATAGGCACCTGAATGACCTATGGGTCCAAGAAGAAATTAAACAGGAAATAAAAAGTTTCTTGAAGTTAATGAAAATAAAGATACATCATACCAAAACCTGTGGGATACTGCAAAAGCAGTACTGAGGCAAATTTATTGCAATAAATGCTTACATCAAAAGAATGGAAAGACATCAAATAAATGACCTGACACTGCCTCAAAAAACTTGAAAAATGACAGCAATTCAATCCTAAAGGTAGTAGATGAAAAGAAATAATTACGATCAGAGTAGAACTAAGTGAAAAGGAGACCCCCCCCCCAAATAATAGAAAAGATCAATGAAACAAAAAGTTGTTTTTTCAAGAAGATAAATAAAATAGACAAACCATTAGCTAGGTAACAACAACAAAAAAGACCCAGATAACAAAAACCAGAAATGAGAGGGAGACATTATAACTGATACCACAGAAATATGAAGAATCATTAGAGACTATTATAAACACTGTATGATAACAAATATGAGAACCTGAAGATATGGATAAGTTTCTAGACACATACAAACTACAAAGACTGAACCAAGAAGAGATAGAAAACCTGAACAGACCAGTAACAAGCCATGAGATTGAAGCAGTAATCAGAAATTTTCCAACAAAGTAAAGTCCAGGTCCGGATGGCTTTACAGCTGAATTCTACCAAGCCCTTAAAGAGGAATTAATGGCAATTCTCTTTCAACTATTCCAAAAAATTGAAACAGAAGTCATTCTCCTGAACTCATTCTACAAGACCAACATAACTCTGATACCAAAACCAGAAAAAGAGACAGCAAAAAAAGAAAATTACAAGCCAATATCCTTGATGAACGTAGGTACAAAATCCTCAACAAAATATTAGCAATCAGAATACAGCAACACATCAAAAAGTTACACACCATGATCAAGTGGGATTCATCCTAGGGATGCAAGCATGGTTCAACATATGAAAGTCGATAAATGTGATACATCACATCAACAAAACCATATGATTATCTCAACAGATGCTGAAGAAGCCTTTTACAAAATTCAACATCCTTTATGATAAAGGCTCTCAACAAATTAGGTATAGTATCTCAACACAGTAAAATCCTTCTGTGATAAGCACAGTGCCAATATCATTCTAAATGGGGAAAAATTAAAGGCTTTTCCCTTAAGAACAGGAACAAGACAAGGATGCCCACTATCACCACTTCTAGTAAACACAGTACTAAAGGTACTAGCCAGAGCAATCCGGCAAGAGAAAGAAACAGAGGGAATCCACATTGGTAAATATGAAGTCAAACTGTCCCTATTTGGAGATGACATGATACTATGTATAGAAAACCCTAAAGACTCTATCAAAAAAACTCCTAGAGTTGGTTAATAATTTCATTAATTTTGCAGGATACAAAATAAATGCTCCCAAATCAGTTGCATTTGTATTCTCCAATAATGAGCTAACAGAAAGAGAAATCAAGGAAGTAAGCCCATTTACCACAGTCTCACACACACACAAAATAGAAAACCTAGGAATCAATTTAACCAAGGAGGTGAAAGATCTCTACAATGGGAACTACAAACCACTATTGAAAGAAATGAAGGAAGACACAAAAAGATGGAAAGACATTCAATGCTCTTGGATTGGAAGAATCAACATTGTGAAAATGTCCATACTACCCAAAGTGATCTACAGATTCAATGCAATCCCCATTAAAATACCATGACATTCTTCACAGAAATGGAAAAAACAATCTCAACATTCATATGGAACAACAAGAGACCCCAATTACCCAAAGCAATCCTGAGCAAAAAGAAAAAAAATAAAGGCAGAGGCAGAACACTACCTGACTTCAAATTATACTGCAAAGCTGTATTAATGAAAACAGCATGGTACTGACATAAAAATAGACACTTGGGCCAGTGGAGCAGAATAAAGAACACAGAAATCACCCCTCAGGCTTACAGCTATCTGATATTTGATAAAGGCAATAAAAACATACATTGGGGAAAAGATTGTGTTGAGATAATTTCCTTCTGTACCTAATTTGTTGAGACTCTTTATTATAAAGTGATGTTGAATTTTGTCAAACGAGTTTTCAGCTTCTATTGAGATAATCACATGGTTTTTGTCCTTGATTTTGTTTATGTGATGTATCACATTTATTGACTTTTGCATGTTAAACCATGCTTATATCCCTGGGATGAATCCCACTTGATCATGGTGTATAATTTTTTTCATGTGTTGCTGTATTCTGATAGCTCATATTTTGCTGAGGTTTTTTGCATCTATGTTCATAATGGATATTGGCCTGTGGTTTTATTTTTTTGTTGTGTCTTTATCTGGTTTTGAAAATTGGATATCCGTATGCAGAAGAATGAAACTAGACATTCACCTCTCACCATATATTAAAATCAACTCAAAATGGATTAAAGACTGAAGTATAAGAACTGAAACTTTAAAATTACTAAGGGAAACACTTCAGTAACTATATCTGGGGACCAACTTTATGAACATGAGCCTGAAAGCACAGGCAACAAAATAAAAATAAACAAATGGGACTATAGCAAACTAAAAAGCTTCTTCACAGCAAGAGAAACAATCAACAGAGTGAAATGACAACCTACAGAGTGGGAGAAAATTTTTGCTAACTATTCATCTGACAAGGGATTAATATCCAGGATATACAAGGAACTCAAGCAGTTACACAGAAAAAAACAAATAACCCAATTAAAAAATGGGCAAAGGAGCCGAATAGACATTTTTCAAAGGAAGACATACAAATGGCCAATGGATACATGAAAAAATGCTCAACATCACTAGTCATCAGGAAAATGCAAATTAAAAGCACATTGAGAGACGGAAAGCCAGCAAAGGTTTCCACAAAGGCAGAGAGAAACTCGTCAGACTGCCACAGACCCGCGACCCCATCCTATAGAACAAGAAGCCCTTGAAATGAA
>NW_007743769.1:0-605 GCF_000696425.1 Galeopterus variegatus | reverse complement strand
TTACTTATATCACGATTCTATATAATAAAATATAACAATAAATCTCTATTACTGTTAAATTTTTCTAAATTATAAACTAATCTAAAGCAAACCTGTTAATATTAAAATTTGCTTATATTCTTGTACTATTTTACTTATTTATCTCTATAATGAAACCTTTTATTTCCCTGCCAATAGATTCCTGGAACAGCACAGGGGACAAAGCGAAAAGTTAAATGACCCTTCTTAAGTTTGTTAAAATACTCTGGACCCTTCTTAAGTTTGTTAAAATACTCTGCATCATTTCAATCCTGGAATGATATGTACTTGGTGAGTCAAGTGAAGCAGTGGGAACTAATATATCAGTAACTGGTTGTGATCAATTAGTTGTAAACACCACTGCACTCAGACCCACTGCCTTCCCAGGGGATGTGGATAGAATTTTTAACACAAACAATTCCACACATACAAGAGCATGATTACAGCTATAATGGATCAATGCGCACATCGCTAATGGGAAAGATCAACAACAAAATTAAATCAAGCCAACCCATACTTGGAACACGCATCAAAAACACCTTTAGTACTGACAATGCCCTTTAAATAAACCAATTAATTCTGATACA
>NW_007743768.1:17943-18173 GCF_000696425.1 Galeopterus variegatus | reverse complement strand
TCCCTGTTTGCAGATGACATGATCCTATATATCGAGCAGCCTAAAACCTCTACAAAAAAAACTCTTGAAGTTGATAAATGATTTCAGCAAAGTATCAGGATACAAAATTCAACACACAAAAATCAGTAGCATTTCTATTCTCAATAGTGAACATGCAGAAAGAGAAACGAAGAAAGCTTTCCCATTTACAATAGCCACCAAAAAAATAAAATACTTAGGAATTGAGTTAA
>NW_007743768.1:11920-12404 GCF_000696425.1 Galeopterus variegatus | reverse complement strand
GTTCAACATATGCAGATCAATAAATGTGATACATCATATCAATAAAATCAAACACAAGGACCATATCACCATCTCTATAGATGCTGAACAAGCATTTGATAAAATTCAACACTCATTCATGGCAAAGACTCTATATGCTAGGTATAGATGGAAATTATCTCAACATAATTAAAGCCATATATGATAAACCCACTGCCACTATCATCTTGAATGGGGAAAAGCTTCAACTTTTCCTTTAAGAAGAGGAACTAGACAAGGATGCCCACTCTCACCACTCCTACTCAACATAAAGTTGGAAGTACTACCCAGAGAAATCAGAGAAGAGAAGGAAGTAAAGTGCATCTGGATTGGAAAAGATGAAGTCAAACTGTCCCAGTTTGCAGATAACATGATCCTATATATCGAGCAGCCTAAAACCTCTACAAAAAAAACTCTTGAAGTTGATAAATGATTTCAGCAAAGTATCAGGATACAAAAATCAACA
>NW_007743768.1:5978-6261 GCF_000696425.1 Galeopterus variegatus | reverse complement strand
CAACTTTGTTTTTCACTTTAAGCAATCTGTCACTATTCAACTTGTATTAACATTATATGCAAACCCGCAATCCAATATATCTTGCCTAATTAAGTTAAATAACTAAAATAGGGCTGGCCAGTTAGCTTAGTGGATTACAACGTGGTGTTATGGCACCAAGGTCAAGGGTTTGGATCTCCACACTGGGCAGCTGCAAAAAATAATAAAATAAAATAAAATAATATAATATAATAAAGTAAATAAAATAAAATAATATAAAAATAAAATAAAATAAAAATAATAA
>NW_007743768.1:0-355 GCF_000696425.1 Galeopterus variegatus | reverse complement strand
TTTTTGGCACCTGTGGAAATTGGGAGAAGATACGGAAGGTAAAGGAGAAAATATTGCTAAAATACTAAGAAGAGAAAGAAATGAGTTAAGATTATCCAGCAATTAAAATTGGCTTGTGCTAAGAGTGAAAGATCTTTGAATTTGATCCACCTTATTATATAATATTAAACCTAGTTCCCAGTTGAGAAAAATACAAAGTAACTTTTTTTCCTTCTATGCAGCAATTTTTATTAGAGGTTTGTAACATACAGAAGAAGAGTGAACACATAATAGAAATAGTAAGGCTATAGATAGCCATAGCAAATATAATTGAAACCATACAGAATGTTTCTACTCACCTAGAACTTCTGGGCTG
>NW_007743767.1:17758-18175 GCF_000696425.1 Galeopterus variegatus | reverse complement strand
AAGCACAGTGAGATTATGTGACTTGCCTTAAGTCAGACAGAGCTGGGGCTAGACTCCCTCCTATAAATACAATCTTGTCATCAGATTGTAACACTGTTCTAGAAGACCACAGAACTTGTTTTTTCTCATTTCTCCTTCTTCACCCTCTGCCCCATCTTGGTACACGCTGTTTCCAAGAAACCGGTACCCAATGCCCTCCTAGTCCAATCAAAGAGTTGTCACACCCAGTAAGAATCTCCTTCCCCTTCAAGACACTGTATTTCACTCATTTCCTCTTCCCCCACCCCCATCTCAACTCCTACTCCCTCGTTGTATTTGATCCTCAGACAGTACAAGTACATTATCCAATTAAAGAATTTAATAAACTCCAAGGCCAATGTGTAAAGGCACATTTAGTGTAAACTTAAATAATGTCAG
>NW_007743767.1:4649-17534 GCF_000696425.1 Galeopterus variegatus | reverse complement strand
TTTAATAAACTCCAAGGCCAATGTGTAAAGGCACATTTAGTGTAAACTTAAATAATGTCAGCATGTTTCATCTTGAAAAAAATCTATAAGCTCCATCTGGATAGAAATCCAATTCTCGTTTGGCTTAATATGCATTAATATCACAGTGTTAAGAACACTTACCACAGCTCCCTGGATGTGTAGAAATCAAATCACACTTCACCACCTTCCGGAAGAGAAATGCGACCCCCCTCCCTTATATGATTAAGCAGAAGTAAGTATCTTTTAGAAATCCAACTCAACAATGATTAGGACAAAGAAAACAATGTAATGGAAACAAGTAACATTATGAAAAATTGGAAAGCAGTTTAGGAAAAAGAAAGTAGACGGTCAGTTTGGAGTCTGCGCTTATGGGTTGGTGGCAGGCCCAGTTCTTTGGCTAAGGTGAGAGCTGTCAGGTATGACAATCCTAACCCTCTGTAAATGTACTTGAAAAACAAGGGTACTTGGAAGGGAGTCATAGAAAAACAGCTGATGCCTTTTTCTTTTGTTCTTTTAGGATTAGGAGTTCCAGTCCTTATCTCAAATCATGCAGCTTAAGTAGCTTGTGCTGTTTCTGTGGCTCACATGCAGCTTTTCTCTTCCAGGTTCTACATAGAGAGCATTTCGTACCTGAAGGATAACGCTACCATCGAGCTCTTCTTCCTCAATGCTAAGTCCTGTATCTACAAGGTAGAAAATTTCTCTTCCTGTTCAGTTTCCCATTGAAATCTGAAAGTCTCATTTGAAGCTCGAAATCCCAAGTTGTAGCCCCTAAAGTGATTTTATTGATGAGGATGTAATTTATAAATTAGTGACTATAAAGAAATGAGAACTTCATGAAATGAGAGGCATCAGCTTAATGATGAGATTTCTTCCCATCTGTTGCTGTGTTTCTGGCTCCATGGGGGTGTTCCTTAACCTGATTTTAAAGGTCTCTGTCAGCTGAGACAAAGAGGAAACCAAGACACGTACAGCCAATGCATTAATCAACTTAGGTCTCAAAATTATGAATGAACTTTTTATAACCAAATACGAGTATATTTGACCATTTTTAAATAGCCTAGTAGTGTCTCCCAAGGGAGGCTATTGACACTTTAAGTGAGACAATTTTTCTTCTTTTTTTAAAACTGTGGTAAATACACATAAATTGACCATTTAATCATTTTTAAGTGTACAGTTCAGTGGCTTTAAGCTCATTCACATTGTTGTGCAGCCATCACCACCGTCCACCACCAGAACTTTTTCATCTTGCAAAACTGAAACTCTGTCCCCATTAAACAATACCTCCCCGTCCCCCCTACCCCAACCCCTGGCCACCACCATTCCTCTTTCTGTCTCTGTGGATGTGACTGCTCTAGGGACCTCATATAAGTGGAATCGTACAGTATTTGTCCTTTTGTGTCTGGCTTATTTCGCCTAGCATAATGTCCTCAAGGTTCATCCATGTTGTAGCAGGTGTCAGGATTTCCTTCCTCTTTCAGGCTGAGTAATATTTTATTGCATGTATATACCATGTTTTGTTTATCCGTTCATTTGTCAATGGTCATGTGGGTTTCTTCCGCCTCTTAGCTATTGTGAATAATGCTGTTACGAACATGGGCATGTGAATATCTCTTTGAGTCCCTGCTTCCAATTCTTTGGGGCATATTCTCAGAAGTGGAATTGCTGGACCATGTGGTAATTCATCTTTTGAGGGGTCATGATACTGTCTTCCACAGCAGCTGCACCATTTTACATTCCCACCAACAGTGCACAAGGGTTCCAGTTTCTCTGCATCCTTGCCAACACTTGTAATTTTCTTTTTTTGGTCTTTGCTGGGGTTTTTGTTGTTGGGTTTTCTGTTTTTGTTTTTTGTTGTTGTTCTTGTTTTTTCTTAATAATAGCCATCCTAATGGGTGTGAGGTGGTATCTCCTTGTGATTTTGATTTGCACTTCCCTAATGACTAGTGATGTTAAACATCTTTTCATGTGCTTATTGGCCATTTGCATATCTTCTTTAGAGAGATGTCTACTGAACAGACACTTCTTAATTGAGTGGGACAGTCCCTTGCACTGCGTCCAATTCCCCCATATGCTTGTAGTGTCTCCTTTCATTGGATAATCCAAAACACCCACATACTTTCCAGCACACACCTCCTCCGTGGGGAGAGGGGCTTGCAGAACACCTCCCAGCTTGAGAAACACCTCCTAGCTTGAGAACCACTCTAGGAGAACATGTGTAAAGTAAACACCCACTCCCCTGGCTGCCCCCAGCCTGCACTCTATGTCTCATAAATACAACCTCTGTCACAGTTCCTAGGTCTGCTCAAGAGCAATCACAGAGAACAGCTAATACCTACTGTATTCATCTATTTCTGTGGCTTATAACAGAATACCTAAAGCTGGGTAATTTATAAAGAAATGAAATGTATTTCTTATAGTGTCAGCAGCTGGGAAGTCCAAAGACCAGGAAACACATCTGGTGAGGACCTCCTTCCTTGTGGGGTGATCTGTGGCTACAGAGGGTGTCACATGGCAAGAATGGGCTGAGCGAGAGAGGGCTAACCTCACTCACCCCCCTTATAAAGCCATCAGAACCACGCCTATTACTCCATGAATGGGTCAACCCATTCTTCAAGGCCCCACCTTTCTATTATCATACTTGGATTTCCCCCTGTTAACACTGTTATAATGGAGGTCAAGTTTCCAATACATGAGCTTGTGGGGAACACATTTGACCCATAACACTTACAAAGCTCACATAATGTGCAGGCTCAGTGTTGAGTGCTTCATGTGAATAGTCTAACTGAAACTTCACACACCTTTTGAGATGAATACTGCTTTTTATCCCTGGTTTCCCAATGAGAAAGATGTCCCAAGGAGAGATCCCCGCCCCCAGGTCCCATCTCTAATGAATGACAGAGTCAGGCGGGGTCACAGCAGGCTCCTGACTCCAGATCACAGAACTCAGCCTCGGGGCATGCTGCACCCTGGAGGGCAGACTCTCCCTGGAGCAGAGAATGCCCAAGCAGCCCACAGGGAACTTCAAAGCCAAGGACACCTATTCATGAAGTGGTCGATGGATGTATTTGAAGGAGTCCAAGGAGATCTGCTGCCTGTATTTTTGAATTTAACTAAATTCAGTTTTGGGGGATTTCAACGACCTAGTGAACCTTAAAATACACACACACACACACACACACACACACACACACACACACACACGAGAGTTGAAAAGGTATATCGGCTGTCACTTTTCCTTCTGGAAGTACTTTATCTAGCACGTTCATTGCACAGAACAGTTCCACCAAGGGCAAATGTTCAAAATAACAGAAGGCCTGGTGGTGACCAAATGCAGTTCTGTGGAAAGACCTCACCTTGGTGGCAGTTGCTGAGCCAGGACTTAAACTGGGCTCAAACCCAGAGCACTCAGACGACAGTGATTTTGGTTTTTGCTGAATGGTGGGAAAAGGCTCTAACTGCTGTTCCAGGTACTTACAAATTCCTTCCTCTCTGTAAGCCCCCATTTTCTCATTATAATAGTGGAAATAATAATGCCAGCCTTACAAACCTCACAGATTGTAAGAGTATCTGACGGGTTTTTTAAAAGAAAAAGTTCAGAAATAAAAAGTGAACACTGTCCACCAGGTGGCAGACTTGGCCAATAAAGTAAATGGCTGCAAAGTCACTAAATCCATGAAATCATTCCCAAGCCAAGTAAGGAAAAAGTTGCCCTGTGGGGAGGGGGGCGAGGGACGGGGAGAGGTTGATCAACAGAGGCAAGGTTATGATTAGACAGGAGGAGTAAGTTCTGGTGTTCTATTGCACCGGAGAGTTGGTGATGGTTAAAGTAAGATATTGTATGTTACAAAATAACTAGAACAGAGGCTTTTGAATGGTCTCATCATAAAGAAATGATAAATGCATGAGATGCTGGATACACCGATTACCCTGATTTAATCCTTATACAGCCTATACATGTATCAAAATGTCAAGTTGTACCCCATAAATTGCAAAGTGACAATTTTAAAAATAAATTTTAAAAAAGTTTTATACAAATTATACTTGTATAGACACCTGGGTAAAAAGAGAAGAGACAGTTTCTCTCTTGGAATTCTTCATTTCTGTCTCATCCCAAGTGCTGAGCTGGTACTGAAGGCAACAGCCCTCTCAACATCATGCACACCCAGGACTCTGGGATTCATGGAAAATAAAAAGAATAAATCCTCAGAACTAAATATTAACAGGGTCCCCAAGTGGAGGCCACGATGCATTTGGAGGCAGCCACATTTAGGGTCAAGGCACCAACTGCATCAGCCTCCCTCCTGAATGTCATTCCAGATCCCGAGCTGCCAGCTGTCTCTTCTCAAAATCTGTACTCACCTTGGTCATGCAAATGACCATAAATGACCAAGGGATGGTATGTTGAACATTTATATAGGTGACCAAATAGCATCGTGAGACCACCTGTCTCCCGTAGTAATCAAAACTAATGTTTTAATTTGCATAAGTTGACACTTAAATTTTATAAAATGTTGGGCCGGCCCCGTGGCATACTTGGGAGAGTGCGGCGCTTGGGAGCGCAGCGGCGCTCCCACCACGGGTTCGGATCCTATATAGGGGTGGCCGGTGCGCTCACTGGCTGAGCGTGGTGTGGGTGACACCAAGCCAAGGGTTGCGTTCCCCTTACCGGTCACAAAAAGACAAAAAAAAAAATTTATAAAATGTTTTCACATGTATTGTCCATTTGAGCCTCCTCACCTCTGAGTGGGACAGAGCAGGGCTCATTCACTTTCTGGAGGAAGCTGGTGTTCAGAGAGTTTAAGGAACTTACTCAAAGGCAAGGAACTGGAAGTGGATGAACAGGTCATGTAACTTGTTTTACACAACTGTAAATATGTGAAGAGAGGGGGAGGCCTTGCAGCAGAGTGATTAGGAGTTGAGCGTGTGCCGTCAGACAGACGGGGCCTCTGCCACTTAGTAAATGCAGTCAGTGCCGAACACCCTCTGCAATGTCTCCAAGCTTCATTTCCTCTTTGATGGAACAAGATATTACAAGACCCCACCCACACCCTTCTTAGGCAGAAGATTCAGCAAGATAAAGCATCTAAAGTGCATAGCACTGGGCCAGGCACATTATTAGCTAGTTGGATTCAGATTCAAGTTGGTTCTCTTGGCTGAGATTTTCTTTGTGCCCCTGGCACTGCCTCCTGGCACTTCTGAGACCTTGGGGAGCCCAGAGGGCGGTGCCAGACCTGGTGTACTTAGCACAGGTTTAATATCAGCTCCCCAGCCCAGCCCCGGTTTCTTGAGGAATGAGTCCTACAACGTATTAGAATCTAAGTTGTTCGAGTAAAATAAGCCCCTTATTCCTGCTTCCTCAAAGTCCTATTTTATTCACTTTTTAAAGTATTAACATTTATTTTTATCAAAGTAATGTATGACGTAGTTTAAAAGTCAAGTGGTTCTAAAAGGCTTTTTATGAAAAAGAGCCCAAATCCCCCACCAAGTCCTGCCGCTTTTAACAATTTTAGCTATTTTTTCTCTAATATTTACCTCTATATATCTAAATAATTGGCACTGGGCATTAGTCCTTGATTTGTGCACTTGAGATTTATTGAATTCCTATTAAGATAGGTGAGGATTAGGGTGTGCCATACTACCCCCACACTTAACCCTTATCCCATTTTCTTTTATTTTTTCTATTGAAACATAATTGATTATATGTATTTGTGGGGTACAGAGTTGACTGTCAGTACTCGTGTACCATATGTGATGATCAAGTCACGATAATTAGCATATTTATCATTACAAAACGTACTTATTCTTTGTGTCCGTTAAGCAGTTTCTCCCTAGCTCCTTCCCCCTCCCCCGTTCCCACCTAATTCTGGGTTACAGCTTCAGTCATCCGCATGACTTTATTATGACTAATACAAGTAGTGTCCTATGGTGGCGATTCCTTTTTTTAGGCAACCATTTGTTTTACCCAAAGGGAATAAGTGCCTTGCTTAGTTTTTATGAACCCTTCACTTTTTTTTTCCAAAAGCTCCTCCAGATTCCCAAATGCACACCAACGTCAGTTTCCAAACGCGCTGGGTGACGCGTCAGTTCCTCTCTTTGGCTTGATTTTGGCTGTGGCCACTGCTGCTTTTCCTGGAAGCCTCCATCCCCCTCCACTCTGAATGCGGCATCATCCACAGCTCTCACCCCAGGACGCCCCTTCCCTAATTGGGCTCTTTCCTTCACCCCAGCTCCGTGTTGGGCCCTCTGTTTCCTGGATCCTAAGTCTTCCTGGGTTTTGCTTTACTCCATTGTTACACTTGAGAACATCTTCCTGTGCATTCAGAGAAAGTGCATGTGAAAAGGAATGGGTCCTTGCATGTCTGAAAAAAGGCTGTGTTCTGCCTTCCTATCTGATTAATAGCTTGACTGGATATAGAAATATGGAATGAAGACTTCTCTCAGAATATCAAAGGTCTTGTTCTGGAAAAGTCCACTATCCTACCCGCTGTGTGTGACACCCCCTCCTGTTCCTCGCAACACTGGGATCTTTTAGGTTCTCCTCTGTATTCCTCCTGATGTAAAATTTCAGGGTGGTGTACCCTGCTTGGGGTCTTTGTAATCCATTATGCTGTGTGTTCGATGGGCACTTGTAGTCTGAGGCTTGTATTCTTTTTCAGTTCTGGGGGGTCTTTTGTATTGCTTCTCTGATATCTTCTCCCCTGGTGTGTCTGCCCTGTCTTTCTGGAACTCCTGTGGATCAGATGCTGGGCACAGCCTCCTTCTTTGACACTTCTATCTCCAGTTTTTCATCTCTATCTTTTTATTCTTTCTGGTAGATTTCATCAGTATTATCTTTAATCTCTTCTATGAACCTTTTAACCTTTGCTGTGGAATTTTTTGACTATCAAGAGTTCCTTCATAGTATCTGACCTTTCTTTTCTTTCATATTATCCTATTATTGTCTTAGGAACATAATATCCTTATCTTATTATCTTTTTAATATACTATTATAATTAATTATAATATTATCACACATATTCCCTGCTTTCTTTCTGTTTCCTTCCAGATCTCCCCCCCCCGGTTTGTTTGTTTGTTTGTTTGTTTGTTTGTTTGTTTGTTTGTTTGTTTGTTTGTTTATTTTTGGTCTCTACCTTTTCTGTACAAGGCTTTCCTTGATTTTCTGTGGATCCTGGCCTGTCCTTTCATATTTAAGAGTGATGCACTTAAAAGCTAACTAAGATGCTCTGAGGGCACAGGTTGAATGGTCCACTGGTGGATGTCCCTGTGGAGTGACCCAGTGACAAGCTGGTTCTTTCCATGGGGAACCCTGAATATCAGTGTCTGGATGTCCTTTCTCTGTGGCTTTCCATTCTCCCCAAAGACCCTTCCCCCTTCCTGCCGGGACAAATCCTCCCATGTCCAGGGCTTGGAGGAGGGAGTGGCCTCAAATCTGGAAATAGACTTCCTTGTAATTCCTACACTTACAGTCCACTGCGTCCCAGCTGGCTGCTTATCTTCTCTGGAGAATAGCCCTTCAGTAGCAGAAAGGTGAGGAAAGGAGTCTCACTGTGTTTTGTTATCTTTCCCAAATTACGAACACCACCTTCCTCCCTTCCTCCCGTTCAGGACGCAGACAGCATGGCCACAGCAGATTTCTCCCTCACTTTCCCTTTCTTTACATCTCTCTATTTTCTACAAAAAGAGTAGGAAAATGTAGTCATAATCTATGTGAGTTGCAGGAAACTAAACTATGTTTGTGAGAGAGCAGGGTCTTAATCGTCTTCTTTAGGTGGAGCTAGAAGTGTACAATAGGATTCCCGGACACCCCACATGGTCCAACAGCATTTCAGATGTGTTTTAATGCACTGTTTACAGGTGGGTGATGGAAAGGACATTTATTGCCAAGGGATGGATAAAACTCATTTAGATATGTGTGTCCAGTTCCGTGGAAAACTTCCCTGGGAAGTCTGTCTGGGATGTGGTGTGTTCCCTGGGAAGAGACTTATGACACAGCAGAGCTCTCCTGCCAAGCCTTTTCCATCTGGTCTTTGCCTTTGGATGTGGCTTCCTATGCACCAGTGAAGAGCCCACCAGCCGTCCCCCACAGAAGGCAGCAGTCTTGTCACACAAGACAGCAGAGATTCAGTGGACGCCGGCTGTCCTCTCAGCTCTTCCCCACTTTCAGGCTGCAAGATTGAATCCTGCCTGCTCTGAGTTCTGCACCGACAAAATGAGGTCACTATGAAAAATTACTCATTGCAATAATTTCCTGAAGCCTTGCAAACAGCAAATACTACTTCATAAAATGTCTGTTTAAATTCTTAAAGAGAAAGATTTCCACAAATTATAGATCTTAAAGTTAGAAGGGAAATAGGGAACCTTAGCTCCGGCCCCCAATCTTCTTCACATACAAACCTTCAAAGAGAGAAGAAAATTGGCTCCCACATTGAAAGACCTTCTCTTTCCATTCAGTTCCTCTTGGAGGAGTAATTTGATACTCATTTGATTTAGGTTGGGTGATGTGAGTGGCTGGTTGGAATGACTAAATGTGCTGTTGTGAATCGCATATTCAGATAACTATCTCATTCTGCCCTGGCCCAAAGGGATTGGCCATCCACTATTAAAGTATATTTGTCACGTTTAAATTGTGCCTGATCTCAACACTTCCCTTGTCCAACCACGATGACCAAAGAAACAGGACCCATGGTCACCATCTGAAGATGGACTGAAATGTGTTTCTTTGGGTTGGAGGAAAGTTAGCACAAGCATTTTTCCAAGTGAATTTTTATGATCATCTTCCATGACCTATCACTATACTGGGCACATAGCTGATGCCCAGAAAATTGTTTTTAATTATGACTTTCCAAAACCAGGGAGCTAGGATTTGTACATTTCATGGGAAATCACCAAGTTTGGTGCCTACATACACACTTTGACAGCAGATCATGGCATAAAAGGAGAGGTTTAATATGCCTGTTTTATGTGTACTTGGAGGTTAGAGGGTGGGAAGGAGGTCTTACCCAGCCTTGCTTTCCAAGATGCCTGTATTGGTCTGGGAGCTTCATGTATTATTGAAGTTTAAGTAATCATCCACATTTACTAAGTAGGTCTAATGCTATCACTCTCGCTGATGTTGAAATAAATGGTCTTTATTCAAGATTGTCAAAGAGCTTTGCTAATGAACAGATGATATCATCTCATCTGTAGGTGGGAGAAACAAAGTGCAGAATCAAGTCCCATGGGACAAAGGAACCAACATAAATATTAGCCTCAGACCTACAGAACCCTAGTCCTTATTTCTTAGTTTGATTGATGCAGATTCAGTGTGTGCCCTTGTATGACAGAGAGCAGAAGGAGAGGAGGAGAGAGAGTGACTTCCTTTGTCAACTCTCTAGGAACAGACTCACATGGACCCACCGTCTGGCTGTGCCCATGACTTCTAAAAGAGAGATTCCTTAGGATCATGATACAGGCTGTATGCAGTGGATGGCATGAGAGATCCCCATGCCACAGAATTAGTCCTGGCTCAGGCTGAATGGCGTGCACCCCTGGGGATCTTTAACAGACATGAAGTGACTTGACTGCCGGGAAACAGACAAAGGGGAATTATGCAAGATCACATCAGTCTCATCCTGCATCACAGCACGTTTGTCCAGGGGCAACTTTGTGGAATCATCACGAGTTGTACATGAGGCACGGCAGCTACAGAGCCACAAGAGGAAGAGCGCAGTGTGGCTAAGTGTGGGCACCATGACCCACTGTGATGACAGACACTGTGCTAGTCAGGATTCTCCAGAGAGACAGAGCCAGTAGGATATATAGAGAGAGATAAGAAGAGATTTATTGTGAGGGAGATTATGAGGCTTACAGGATTATGGAGGCTGAGAAGTCCCACGATCACCGTCTGCAAGCTGGAGGCCCAAGAAAGCTTGCGATGAAATTTCAATCTGAGTCTGAAGGCCTGAGAACCAGGGGGTCTTATGGCATAAATCCCAGTCTGGGGCCAGGGAAGGCGAAATGAAATGTCCCAGCTCAGATAGGGAGGGGCAAAAAAAAAGAAAAGTGAAAAAAGGGGCAAACTCCTTCTTCCTCCACCTTTTGTTTTCGTCAGGCCCTCGAGGGATTGGGTGATAGCCAACCACATTGGGAAGGGCCATCTACTGAGTCCACCAATTCCAATGTTCATCTCCTCCAGAAACAGCCTCACAGACACACCCAGAAAAACATGTTTAGTCTGGACACCCCATGGCCAGTCAAGTTGACACAAAAATTAATCATCACATACACGGTGACCAATATACCCAGCATGTAGACACACACACACAATGCTACCCCTCTCATTTGTAAAAAAAAAAAAACTACTAACGATTCCCATAAATATTAAGAAATGCTGAAAAAACAGGGACAAAACTGTGGAGATCAGATTATCTGTAGACACCGATGAACAGAAATAAATAATATGGACATGATATTTGTAGAGTGTTTTGTAGTTTCTAACACATCTCGATACCTATGCCTCACCAAACCCCGTAAAATAATGGGAAAAGAAATTGTAACCCCATTTTACTGATAAGGACAATGAAACTCATGGAGCTCATGCAATCTAGCCAATGTCCCCAAGCTGTCGGGGGGTTGGGGAACCTGAAACTTTCAAGGGAGACTAGAAATGATCTAGAGGGTGGCAAGACACTATAATCTTCGGATGTTTTGTGGGTGAGAAGAAAGATAACAGTTGAGAAGGATTCATTAACAAAACCCTTGCACCGGCCCTGCACATCATTGAATGGACTTTGCAAAGGTCATCCTTACTGGAAACTTCTCAACCTACCATATGGTTGTTAATCACATTTTATAATGCAGTTATTTCATTAATCTTACATGGAAGTTGGAATTTCTCTAATCCCTGACCATGGAGGAATGCTTTTCATTAAGATTCTCAGTTGAGTGTAGAGACCACCACCAAGTGCCCCAGAGCAAAGGGGTCCTCCAGCTCTCAGGACTTTTGGAGAATATCCAGAACACCTGCCACTTGGGGGTCTCCTGGGGCTGTTTGTTTGGAACACTTGGAAACCCTCGGTGGAAATCTTTCTGAGAATATTATTAGTCATTATGCTGCTGATAAATGACCTCAGGCCTCTTCCTTCAGTTGATTAATCACCAGGGATAAAACAATGCTGAGTGGGAGGAAGTGGGGACATCCTCCCCACTGCTCCACGGAGCACATGCACACACCTGCAGATGGTCACGTTTTGTCCTCCCATCCCATTTTTCTCATGACCAAAGACAGCGGCACACATCATTTGGGAGTAAGGACAGTAGATGCCCGGAGTGCACACCAAAAGGCCACAAGAACCAAAAGACGTTATGTTCCCTTCTACCAGCGTCTCCCTCTTCCCAGTGAGTCTCAATGTAAAATGACCACATTCCCACCAGACAGCCCGAGATTCCCAGGCAGGATTCTAGCTCAGAAAAGGGCCCTGCAGGAACCAACTCCTCCAGTGGCTCTGAGAGCTTCAGGAGCTTCGACACAGAGCTGTGGATTAAATAAGTGCAGAGGAGCATCAGCCCACCAGCCTCTCAGATGGCCAGGTGGAAACCATCCGTAGACCCTCCTTCGACAGTCTTCTCTGCCCCCTCTCCCACTTTCCCATGTTGTCCTCAGTTAAGGGAAAACCCAGAGCCCCAGGAAAGTATGGGATTTTTGCATACACTCTTTGTGGTCTCCTTCAGTTTATTTTCTGTGCTTGAGCAGAAACACATGAAAGAAACCACCTCTGGATTGCTAGAGAAGTCAGATGAGAAAAAGGTAGAGTTCGGTTTTTTTAATGCTGTGCAGCACACATTTCTAACACGAAGATGCCTGGAAACATCTATTGGCTCCCCTGTGGGGATCTCGGCTTTCAGGTTTTGAAGTATAATGGGAAATTGGTGCAGTGGGCAAAAATTCTACAGCTCTGTTCCATCGCAGTAGAATCTTAAAAATAAAAATCACCTAGGAGGGCGACGTGGAAAGCGGGGGGGTATCATGAACAGAGACATCAGGGCATGAGGCAGAGACTGCCAGGACATGAAAGTCTTTTTTAACAATTAGAAACGCATCTCCCCACCATTTCTGGATTGGTTTTATACACATTCTTTAGATCTTTGTGTCTACTTCTCTGAGACATCCAGGGAGGTGATCGTTGAACTTAATAAATATTAAATAGGAACGGTAAGAGGTAACAATGCAGCTCCCTTTCCGATCAGATTTTTCTCTTGTGTGCAGTGTTTGGAGCACGTCATCCTTTAGTCCTTTTCCCTTTTACTGGCTTCATTTTGACTCACGCTGTTTTTTAGTATCTTCACTGAGAGATGGTCAAGGTCAGAGAAGGTGAAAAGTCACCCCAGTTAAAGGTGCTAGTTCTCACTTACCCTGAGGACAACTGTGGTGAGAGAGATTTGGGGGTAGATCAGGTTAGACATTTAATGGTGCGTTTTGGGTAGCTTTACGCTGGATGATAGGACCTTACAGCTAATACTCACCAACAGTACCTCATGGAACTACGCAATGGGCTGTGTGAAATAATGTAAAACACCTTCCTCCTTTTCCCTCACCCCTGCTCCCAGAGAGTTATAGACATTTTCATTGAGCAGATGAACCACAAGAAGAACTAACAGCTGTGTTCCCACTTAAATGGATTGTTTTCTGACGGTTGGTTTTGAGTTGCACTTTAGATAAGCCTCTCCATGGATGTTAACTATTAGCCCGCTCTTGACCTTTAGCTGTAACGTAGGTGTAAATGTTTGACAGAGAGCACAGACATCCCGATACACCAGCAAGTGCACACGAGCCCATCCAGGAAGCCTAGTGGCGGGAATGGAAACGAACGTCATGAGAGTGGG
>NW_007743767.1:1449-3571 GCF_000696425.1 Galeopterus variegatus | reverse complement strand
CATACCCACTATCTGCCTTCTTAACTTTCTCTGACCACAAGCTGGCAAGAGCTATTAGGGACGCTGATAGCGTGGCAGTACATAGGGGATTCTAGTATTCTAGAAGTTTAAGACAGCAATCTCTGTAAAGGAAACATGTGTATTATCTGATCCTGGGAGAAACTGAGATCATTCAAGGACCCCGTTTTCTTTTGGTTTGGTGCCTCCACCCTGGGGAAAGCCAAGTAAATAGCTAGAATTAGTTGCCAAAGAATCACCTCATACCACCAAGAAAGACAAGGAAAAGCACTTTAGTTTATGCAAAAGCAACAAGAAATGTTACAGAGTATTAGCTGTTACAAAGGCAAGATGAGTTGAAATGATATCATTAATTTATATCTTCAATAAATACTTATTGAATAACTACTATGCTCAAGGCATTATGCTAGATTCACTAAAATTCCCGTGGCCCCTGCCTCCAAAGACTTTGGTATAATCGGGAAATAGCCCACAATACACAACAAAACAAAAAGTAACCCAAGAAATAGTTCTATCCAGGCACACGTTCGGATTCAAGTTCTCTAAACCAAAACAAGTTAGACCAGGGCCTAGAGGTAGAAATGTGCATTTTGCCGTTATGAATCAGTCTCTTTGTATGTGACTTTCTAAAGTTTAGTGTGTCATTTTCAAGTGGCAAATGCATGTGTTCCTTCTTAATTACGTTCCTGCAGCAAATAGAATGATAGCAGTAGGAAGCTGAACTTGTTCAGGAGAGGAGTTGTCGTGATTATAGAATGTATTTTAAAGTTTATATACTGGATTAATGTGTTTCACTGATGTTGAATTTTTCCTTCTGCAGGAGGCAAAAGGAGATTTTTCTAGGTGAGTTTACAAAAATGTTTTGTTTTGTTAAAAATGTATTCTGATGTCTCTCTATGAAAAGAAACTCTGCTGTGTGTCCTTTGTAGGAGGACAATTTATTAATATTATGTATTATGTATTAATATTATGTATTATGATGAGATCCAACTCTCAACTTGTCAATGGAAACAGATGGATCAGGCAGAGAAACCAGTAATAGCAAAGAGGATGTTCTATACCGAATGAAAAGCCCACACATTACTAAGAAGCTGAAATTGGAACCCAATGTCACACCAGGCTTGAGGTTTGTATGAGGTTTGACCAGTTTCCCAGGTGTCTCCGTGGAGCCTGGAACCACTGCTGCGGTATGAATATGGTTGCAGACAACCTGACAGTCCTAACAAGTATGTGGACATCTTCTTCTTCTCTCAATTTAGTCCCCAATCTTCAAGGGAAAAAGTGCTGTCCCCTAGGGAGATTTCTTTCAGGAAAGTGTCACAACATAAGTATTCCACCTCTACTGTCCTTCCTTCACAGGATGTTAAGTTAAACAGACATAACTACTGGGAACCTGTGAACAGCTTTAATAACCCTATAGAACCGCAACCTGGAATCTTGTCATTAAGCACTGCCCATTGACCGGCATGGCTGAAATTACCTCATAGTCTCTCATGATCATCCCTGGAGTTTTCCCAAAGCAGAGAGGGTGTAGCCATCCATTGACAGGACAGTCTGCTCAAAGACAGGCGTTATTCCCGAGATTCTGTCTTATCAAACTCCTCTGAGAAAAGCCCAGGATAGCCCATTCTTTAGCATCAAGGTCTAGAGTCAAGAAGAGCAAACCACATGTACAGGCGAGCAAAGCATCAGGCATATGGTTCTAGCCCATCAGTAGGAAATTAGCAAATTGGTATTAAAAAGAAATACAAGTCATACTTCTACTGTATTAAAGAACGTGTATGTTTCCCATGCTTTGAGGGATTTGATCTGTAAATGCAGCATAAACTAAGTCAGTCGGTGGCCCGCCTTGTCTGTCTTTGTCAAGCTTATACATTCACTGGTTTTTCAGGTTTTAACTACTTCCTCTTTCCTTTCCCTGTGTGTTTCTAAGACTTTCTAATAAAGCCTGTGGTATATGTTCTCAAGTATCTCTGCAAAAGCAAAAAAGTATTTTTCAATCTAAAACAAGAGTTGGGAAACTTTTTCTGTAAAGGGACAGTCAATACCTTGGGTTTTTTTTTTTTTTAATTTTTTTTTTTTTTTTTTTTTTTTTTTTTTTTTC
>NW_007743767.1:0-555 GCF_000696425.1 Galeopterus variegatus | reverse complement strand
GGAGCGCCACCGCGCTTCCCAAGCGGCGCACTAGCGCAGTGCGCCACCGGGCCGGCCCAATACCTTGGGTTTTGCAGGCTGCACAGTCTCTGTCACGATTACTCTTCCTTTCTAAGTGCAAAAGGAGCTGCAGATGACAGGTAAACGGATGAGCATGATTGTGTTCCAATAAAATTTTATTTGTCGACATGGAAATTTGAGTTTCATATAAATTTTTGTGTATCACAAAATATTATTCTCTTTTTTATTTTTTTCAACCATTTAAAAATGTAAAAGCCACTCTTAGTTCATAAGCCATACAAAAACAAGCAGAGGATTGGATTTGGCCTGCATGATGTGGTTGGCTGGCCTTTGATCCAAAATGTAGCAATTTTGGTTCAATTTGAATATTTGTGCAAGGAGATCTCCAAGCCCCCTTTATTTAGGTTTCCCAAGTCTTGGTATATATAAAGCAGAGGTAGTCAAATTTTTAAATAGATCATGGCTCTAAAGAGCCTTAGATGGAGACCTTGAACTTTGTATGTGGCCAGTAACCATATACTGAATTTATTGAAT
>NW_007743766.1:16236-18176 GCF_000696425.1 Galeopterus variegatus | reverse complement strand
TGGTGGTGGTGACAGTGACCCAGGGGTCTCACATTGCAAGATGATGGAAGCAGAGAGAGCAAGAGACAGACTCTCCTCTACTTTTAAAGCCCTCAGAACCACGCCCCTGACCACCATTTGTAATCCATTCACTCCTGCATGGTCCTATGATCCAATCACCTCTTCAAGGCTCCACCTTTCAATCACCATAATAGGATCACCCACCCTCTTAACAGTCACAGTTGCTAATACATAAAAGTTTCTAATACATAAAACTTGGGAGACACAAGTTAAGTTTTGAATACATAAAACTTAGGGGACACAATCAAGCTTCATTGAGTTTTGGGAGGACATAATTCAATCCACTACATTCCGACCCGTTGGTCCCCCAAAACTCATGTCTTTTTCACATGCAAATGAATTCATTTCATCCACAAAGTCTTAACTTGTTTCAACTCAAAGGTCCAAAGTTCGAAGTTCCATCTGTGAATTTTTAAAAAGTTATCTACTTCCAAGATACAATGGTGGGACAAACATAGGGTACATATTCCCATTCCCAAAGGGAGAAATAGGCAAAAAGAAAGGGGCAACAGGTCCCAAACAAGTCTGAAACCCATCAGGCATGCACCGAATTTTAAAGGTGGTGAATCTTGTAACTTGACTCCATGTTCAATGTCCTCTGCACACTGGAGTGGGGGTTGGCTCCCCAAGTCCTCTGGCAGCTCCACTTCTATGGCTTTCCTGGTCTCAAGTGGTGCTTTAGCTCTTGCAGGCTGGTGTTGCACCCTAGTAACTCCACTGGTCTGGGGTCTCCATGATGGTCTACTCTCATGTCTCCACTAGACATGGTGCTGATGGGGTTTCTCTGCTGCAACTCAGACCCCGCATTTCTGCTCGGCCTTGCTCTAGTGAAGGTTGTCTGTGGTGACTCTGCCCCTGTGACAGATCCCTTCCTGGACCCCCAGATTTTCCCACACATCCTTTGAATCTGGCATTCTGTGAGCCTAAAGACAACACCATGTGGATGCTGCCAAGGCTTCCAGCTTGTATCTTCCAAAGCTGGGGGTCCAGCCACCTAGGACCAATTTAGCCATCGCTGGAGCAGCCAAAGCCTCTGGGGTGCCAGTGTTGGAAGCAGCTTCCCAAGGTGGTCCTGAGCAGTGAGCCTGTGGAGGGTGCCTCAGACCTCTTCCCCAAGACCATTTTGTCTCCCTAGGTCTTTGGGTCTGAAATGGAAGGGTTGGCCCCAGAGGCTTTTGCAGTGCCTTCAGGGCCCTTTTCCCCTTCTCTTGACAATCCCCTTTCTTCATACTAATCTTCTTAGCTAACGTTTGTTGGGCTGCACCATTGCATGCTCTCTGCTCCTCTACCACATGGCCAGGCTGCAAATTTTTTAAATGTTTACACTCTGCTTCCCTTTTAAATTCTGGCTTTATGTCATGTCTTTTCTGCCATACCTCAGCATAGGCTGTTACAAGTAGCCATGCGGCTTCCTTAATGCTTTGCTGCTTAGAAATTTCTTCAGCCAAATGCTCTGGTTCACAACTCCTAAGTTCCAGCTTCCACAAAGCCCTAGGGCATAGACACAGTGCAGCCAAGTTCCTTGCCAGTTCACAGCAAGGGTGATCTTTGCCCCAGTTTCCAACAAACTCCTCTGATTTCTATCTGAGACCTCCTTAGAATGGTCTTTACAGTCCATATTTCTATCAGCCTTCTGCTCGCCACCACGTAACCAGTCTCTGAAACATTCCAAACTATCCCTCATCTTTATGTCTCTTCTGAGTCCTCCAAACTCCTCCAACATTTGCCTAACACCCAGTTCCAAAGCCACTTTCACATTTTCAAGTATCTGTTACAAGCAAAACCCCACTTCTCTGGTACCAATTTCTGTATTAGTCTTTTTATGTTGCTTATAACAAAATACCTGAAACTGGGTGATTTATAAAGAAAATGAAATTTAT
>NW_007743766.1:0-15147 GCF_000696425.1 Galeopterus variegatus | reverse complement strand
ATTTCTCCTAGAGTTTTTTGGCTTCCCTCTCTTCAGATGGCAGCTGTGTAATATTTTCCTATAAAGAGACTGGCAGGGTAATTCAGTCTTTCCTCTAGCATTGTTGATTAAATTTATTATTATTGATGATAGTTTACAAAAAATGATATTTTAGATTCCCAATTAGTTATTGGTAAGATTTTAGGGTTGTTGTCAAATTGGGCAAACATCTATTGAATTTCTTTCATATAATAACTATAAGACTTAAGGACTTCTCAACTCTTTTCACATACTGAATAATCTCTAAAATAATCTTTGAGTTGGCAACACTTACTAACCATTTTGCCACCTAAGCCCTCACTGAGTGGCTTATGAGTTTTAAGCTACCATTGTTGATATGAGTAAACTGTGCCAATTCACTAAGAGTTTCCTCTTTTCCCATTTTGCGTACAGGACTCACTCTTCATTAACTGGAATATCAAATAACCCAAACAGCTAATTCTTTTTTTCTCCTCAAAATATGTTGCTGTCTCTTAATGCATTACCACTTTTGGTTTAATATAAAAAAATTTTTTTTCTTGCTATAATTTACTTCTCAATATCAGAATGATTCTTACTGGTTGAATTGCTCATCTTTATGGCTTCTGTTTTATATTCTATTACTCTTCATCTGGATTTTTCTCCTAGTTGTTTAGGAATGAATTTAATGATGGCGACGATAGATGTCCCCTTTGTATACCTATGCTGGGACTCTGCAGTTTTTCACTTGTTTTACTGATACTTTCCAAATTGTAGGTGACGTGGTGTTTTCAAGCTTTATCAAAACTCCATTCCCCTTACAAAAAAGGGGGGGGGGGAAGATGGTTTGTTTGTAATTTTATTAGCTGAATCATCAAGTATATTTCTAATAGGAGAAATATTTTCATTTTGACCAAGTGCCTGTAAGAACTGAACCCTCCACTTACAATGACTGCTGATTGGAAACATTTCCTATAGATTCCATTTCAAGCCCTGTTTCTGCCCCCCCCCCCCGAGGTTTGGTGCTGCAGAGAGTAGGTAAGGCAGCAATCTCTGTGCCTGAACCTTCTAGTCAGTGTGGATAGGTCAACAGAGTGGGTGGTGGGAGCACCTCTGGAAGCAATTCCTACACCAGAATCACGAGCAATGACTATACGTGGAAATGACTGCAAACCACAAAAACGTACCCCACTTAACCAACAGAATGGATGCCCAACTCAATCTCCCCTTAGCACCATCCCTAGAGTGCCCTTGAACACCTCACAGGGCCCTGAAGCTGACCTCACTTGTGTCATGGTAGGTCTACGTGCGGCAAAGGGCAGGTGCTAGCATTATACTGACCATCAAGAGCTGGAGTCCTTTAGAACAGTACTTCTCAAGGGGAATCCACAAACTAGCAACATCAGAGTCACCTGGAGCTTGTACAAATGCAAATTCTGAGGATCCTTCCCAGACCTATGAATCAGACTGTGACAGTCTTTAGGTGGTTCTGATGCATACTGAAGACTTGAGGGCCATTGCTTTAGAATTATGCCACCCAATATGGTAGCCACCAGACAAATGTGGCTATTAAAATTAATTTAAAGAAAATAAAATGAAAATTTTCTAGTACTCAGTAGCACATGTGGCTAGTGGCTATCATAATGGATGGTGTAGATATTGAGCATTTCCAACATCACAGAAACTTCTGTTGGGCACTGCTGCTTTAGAAATATGTCATCCAGATTTGTCCCCATCCTCCACCCCTTCCCACTTACAGAATATATATCTCAACTATAGCATTTATCACACTTTATCAACATTATTTATTTACATGTGTACCTCTCCATCTATAAACTGTGTGAGTTCCAGGACTCTGAGTTATTCATCTTTATATCCACAGAGTCTGGCCTTGAGTCTAATACATAATGATTATTAAGTATGTTTGAATAATAAACACATAAATTAAATATATCAAGATAAACTATTTTTATCAAAGGATGGAAAAGTTTTTCTAAGTTTCATCAGTAATTCTAATTCATATGCTTGTCTTGTATAAGAATGCTCTAAATTTATTATGAATGCCCTGATTTGGTGAAGACTAAATTCATTTTCATTTGATGAAGGCCACTGGCCTCAAATTAATAGTTTTACTGCAAAGGGTAAATGAAAGTACTCTCTGTTTACTGAATATGACTATTTTAGAAACATACTCATTAGTGAAATAATCTTTCTCTTTTTCAGAAACCCCAGGTTGTTAGTGAAATAAATAACACAGGTGGGGAAAAACACTGATGAAAGTGCCATTAACTCGATAACACTAAGATAAGAGCCAAATTATTCCACCTACATGAATCATTTTTATCTAGCTCACGGAAGGAGGATCATTTAATTTCAGGAGATTGGAAGCATTGATTGAGCTGTGAGTCCCTAAGGAATTTATTAGACAAATGAGATTGATGAAAAAGAAACGTGTTTTTCATCTTTAATTTCCATAAGAGATTTATAGCCAAACTTGGGAGAGCTGATTTATAAAATGTAACATTTCTCCCAGAAGTTGACACCCACAGGACATAGTAGATAAAGATGACAAAAGGTGGCCCTTGGGCTTTATGCTGTGTCATCACCTCTCAAACCAAGGCTGCAAAGCCAAGGAGCAGTCATACCTTCAGTCTGTTACATTCCAAATTGCACAGACCCTCATGTATTAATAACAGCATTATTATAGGTTGGCCAGATATATATTTTTTTCCCTCCAGGACAAAAGAGATTTAAAAAAATTTTAATTCAGTTTTAATAAATGTCTCAGTTTGAGCTTCGTGGAGATGAGATCGGAGAATTTGTCTCAGTGCATTCCAGGCTTTTCACTGTTTAATGACAAGGAACAGGCTCAGGCTTCTCCTTCCTCCCACCAGGCTGTATTCATACCAGTTAAGCCACTTATTCATGGAAACCTCATCCCATCCAGCTTTCTTCCAATTCCAGCCACACATATTAACCTGTATTTGCTTGCACCAAAAATGAGGGAATCCTTACTACAGGTGGGGAAACCTGGGCAGTGAGGTGGGGGTGGCAGGGAGGAGAATTCTATACTGTACCCAGACTGGGCCCAGTATGCGACTCCAAAGACGTGAGGCTGTGATGGGCAGGACAAGGGGACACCGGTAGGTCTGCTCATCCGTGCTCTTTTCAGGAAAGTTTAGGCTTTGCTTGCACTTGCAGTTCTTGATCAACACCTTCCCTGATTTTAGCCCAGATGCTTCACTATTACAGAAATCTGAACAAGGAGGAAAATACTAAAAGTGAGAATTAAAGTCACTTTAGCTCCATTTCTACAAAGTGTGCCCCCTGACCTCAAAGACAGAAGTCGAGACTCATTTATAGAAGTTGAGGAGCTATAGTGGGAGAAGTGTGGATTCTAGGGACAGGAAGACCTGGCTTCAAAGCCCAGCTTCTCAGAGGCTGAATTGACCTGTTTCCCTGTTTTTAAAAATGATGAAGTAGTATACTAAGAATTATTGAAGTTCATAACTCTATAAATGTGATGCCCCTCTGTTCCCATTCAACTAAAGTTTTCCCCACTGTTTTCATGATCCAAAAATCCATCCTGGTAGCCCATAGGTCACATTGTGCTATTTGGCCATTGGGCTACTTCTAATTGCTCTCTCTGCCTCTATTAGCTCATTTCTGTTGCTTATAACAAAAATACCTGGGACAAAAATAAAACAAAATTTATTGCTTACAGTTTTGGAGGCTGGGAAGTCTGAAGTCCAAAATCCAGGGAACATGTCTGGTGAGAGCCTTGTTGGTGGGTAGTAACTCTTATCTGTCAAGAATACATAAGAATCCTAAATGTATGTGCATCATCACCACCAACAAAATACCCTCAAACTACTTGAAACAAAACTGATCGAGCTGAAAGGAGAAATAGACAAATCCACAATTATAGTTGGAGGTTTCAACATCCCTTTCTCAGCAACTGATAGAACTACCAGACAAAAAGTCAGCAAGAGTGTAGAACATCTGAACAATATTGATCAACAGAACCTAATTGATATACGTAGAACATCCACTCAAACTGCAGAATACACATATTTTAAAGCTCCCATAGAACATTCACCAAGATAGAGCATATCCCCCCAAAATGAACCTCAACAAACTTAAAAGAATTGTAAGTATACAGAGTGTGTTCTCTGAGCATAATGGAACCAAACTAGAAATCAATAACATGATGACAATAGGAAAATCTCTGAACACAACGTGCTTTCAAGTAATCCAAAGGTCAAAAAGGATGTCTCAAAAGAAGTTTAAGAAAAACCACAGAATTGAGTGAAAACAAAAACACAAGACATCCAAGAAAAAGAAGAGAGGAACACAGCTAAAGTAATACTGACAGGATAATTATAGCTCTAAATGTTTACATTAAAAAAGAGAAAAGTTCTCAAATCAATAACCCACATTATTATTATTTCAAGAAATTAGAAAAAGATCAGCAAAATAAACCTAAAACAAGCATAATAAAGGAAATAATAAAGGTACGAATAGAAATCAATGAAATGGAAAATAGGAAAATAATATTGAAAATCTATAAAACAGAGCTGGTTCTTTGTTTAAAAAAAAGAAAAATCAGCAAAGTTGAAAAACCTCCATCAAGACTGACAAATATAAAAAGACTGAAGACACTAATCACCAGTATCAGGAATGAAATATAAGATATCACTACAGGTCCTGTGATCAATAAAAAGATAACAAGGGAGTACGATCAACAACTTATGCTCATAAATTTGAAAACTTGGAAGAAAAGGATCATTTCCTTGAAAATGTCAAACTAGCAAAACTCAACCAAGATAAAATAATCTGTATATCTCTGTAATTATTAAAGAAATTGAGTTTGTAATTAAAACCATCCTGAAAAAGAAATCTCTTAGTGCATGTGTTGGGGTTCCCAAGACCACCCCCAGACTTGGTAATTTGCTAGAAGGATTCACAGGGCTCAGCACGTGGTCCTACTCATGACTAAGATTTATCACAGTGAAAGGACACAGAGCAAGTCAGCAAAGGGCAATGCACATGGGGAAATTTGGGGGTGGGGAGCGGAAACCAAGTGCAGGTGTTCAAGAGTCATCTCCCAGTGGAGTCAAACAGGACAGTCTCAGTTTCTCCAGCAATGAACTGCTGCAGCATTTGTGAAGCGTTGTCTGCCAGGGAAGCTCACCTGAGCCTAGGAGTTGAGGGTTTCTATAAGGACTGGTCACTAGGTACATAGTGCCTGTGTGACTGACCACAGTCACTGAAATTCCAGACACTCAGAAGGAAAGCAGTGGTTCAGTGTAAACCACATTGTACTAGCAATTAAGGCACAGTGAGTCACTCTTATTCAGGGAAAATGTTATAACACTACGGGGAACTGTTTACCAGACAGGTTCCCAGACACTAGCCAAGGGCCAAACTTGTAAGCAGGCTTTGTAAGGATAGTGGTCTCAGATCTGCTATGTTAACTCTTTTCTGCACGCTCAAGAATTTTGCAGAACAACTAAAGAATTAACACACTTTTTTTATAATATCTTCCAGAAAATAGAAGAGAAGGGAGTACATTCCCAACTCATTTTCTGAGGCCAGTATTACCCTGATCCCCAAACCACACAGACGGTACAAAATAAAAACAAAAACAAAAAACACTACAGACCAATGTTTCTCATGAACTTAAATGAGAAAATCCTCAATAAAATATTAGCAAACTGAATCCAGCAATGTATAAAAGGAATTATATACCACAACTAAGTGGGATTTATTCTAGCTACTTAAGCCTGGTTCAACACTTGAAAATAAATCAATGTAATCTATGATACCATAATAAAAATCATATGATCATATAAATTAATTTAGAAAAAGCATTTGACAAAAATCCCACCCCTTTTATGATAAAAATTCTTAGCAATTTGGGAATAGAATTGAATTATTTGTACTTGATAAAGAGCATCTACAAAAAAACCTTAGGCTATCATCACACAATGGTAAACATTGAATGTTTTCCCTCTAAGATCAGAAAAAAGGCAAAGATGTGTGCTTTCACATAGTACTGAGAATTCTAGCCCCTGGAATAAGACAGGAAGAAGGAAATGGAATAAAAATGGAAAAGAAAAAAAATTGTCTCTATTTGCAGATGACATAATTGTCTATGTAGAAAATCACAGGGAATTGACAAAAACCAAACTTCTAAAACAAGTAGATGGGATTGGCAAGACCACAGGATGTAAAACCAACACACAAAAGTCAATCACATTTCTATATACCAGCAGTGAACACATGCAAACTGAACTTTAAAGCACAATATATTTACAATTGTTCTGAAGAAAATGAAATCCTAGGTATAAGCGTAACAAAATATGTATGGAATTTGTAGGCTAAAAATTAGAAAATACTGGTGTAAGAAAGCAAAAAAGTTTATGAATTGGAAGACTAAACATAGGAAAGATGTTAATTTTGCCCAAATTGATCTGTAGTTTTAATAGAATCTCTACCAAAATCAGGAAGGTAGTTTTTTATAGAAATAAAAAAGCTTATTTTAAAATGTATGTGGAAAGGCACAGGCCCTAGAATAGGTAAAACAATCTTGACAAAGAAGAATAAAGAGGGGGATCGATCTATCTGGTAGCAAGTCTTACTATATAGCTGCGGTGATCAGACTGTGTGGTATTGGTGGAGGGACAGACATACAGATTAACAGAACAGGACAGAGAACCTGGACATAGATCCACACAAATCTGTCCAGTGTCTTCTGACAAAGGTACAAAAGCAATTTAATGGAGGAAGGATAACTTTTCAATAAATGGTGCTGGAGCAAGCAAACATCAACAGGCCAAAAACCCCACAAACCTTGACCTAAACCTTACAACTTATGTAAAAATAACTCAAAATAAATCAGGGACTTAAATGTAAAGATATAGCTATAAAAATTTCAGAAAAAAATTGGATGAAATCTTCAGGATCTAGGACTAGGCAAAGAATTACTAGGCTTGCTGCTACAAGCACAATCCATTAGAGGAAAAATTGTTAAATTGGACATCATGAAAATTAAATTTTTTTTGTTCTGTGAAAGTCCACGTGAAGAGGATTAAAAGACAAGTTGCAGTTTTGGAGAAAATATTTGCAAACCACATATCTGACAAAGGATTAGTATCCAAACTATATAAGGAACTCTCAAAACTCAGTGATCAAAACAATCCAAACAATCCAATTAGAAAATGAGGACGGACATGAAGAGAACATGCAGTTCGGCACATGGAAACGTTCAACGGCATTGGTGCTGAGAACACCAACAGCAGTTTTGTTTAATAGTCAAAACTTGCATCAGTCCGATATACTTCAACAGGTGAAGGGTTGAATACCGCTCAGCAACACCAGGGGGTGAACTATTGACACACGTAGCAATTTGCATCGACTGGATGCCTCTCCGGGGAATTATGCTGAATAAAGCAAGATAATCCTGAAAAGCAATATGCTATATTATTCCATTTGTATAGTATATTTGAGATGACAAAATTTTACAAGCAGAGGAGAGATTAGTGGTTGCCAGAGGCTTCGGTGGGGGTGAGGATGTGGGCGGTGGTGGGTGTGGTTATAAAAGGGCAATGGGGGATCCTTGAGGTGATGGAAAAGCTCAGTATCTGGGCTGTGGTGGTGGATACATGAATCTACAGGTGACAAAATTGTACACACACACACACACATATGGGAGGACAAGTAAAACTGGGGAGATCTAAATAAGATCAGTGGATCGTATCCTAGTTGTTACATCATACTGTACTTTTGAAAAATGTTACATTGTGGGGAACTGGGTAAAGTGTACATAGAATCTTGTGGTTATTGACTAATAATAAAGTAAATAATTATTGATTAGTAACAACAGTGTCTACTGATTATTTTTTATAACTGCATGTGAATGTACAATCATCTCAATAAAAATTTTAATTCATAAAAAAAGGAGTACCTCACTTTCCCTACTGAAATATTATATTTGGGCAGCTCTAAAAAGGTTCCTGCTTCCTCAAGGACAGAGGATGGTGCCCTGCGCCCTGCATTTGTCGAATTAGAGGGATCTAATTCCCAGTTGGATACTGCGGCCAATGCTAAATTCTGTTTCTTTCTTAAAGCAAATGAAAGAAAAACACAGTTTCTTCTCCCTTGGTATCCGCTGCATTATTAGTGCTTTCTAAATCTTCATGGAAGGAGAACACAAATAGTTTGATAAGTGCTGTGGAATATACAGGAAAACTTGAGGGACTGAGCCCTGTGGCTCTGACAGCTGTTAGTGGAGAGCCCCCTAGTGGCTCTCTGGCTGCTCTGCAAGGCTCCTGGAATTTGAACAACCTGTTGTAGGGCCAGGTAAGGAATAATTCAGAGACCTTTTCAAAGCAGGTCCCGCCTGAGTCCAGAGTTAGAAGTAAGGTGGGGCAACCGGCGTTAGTCAAGGGGCAGGTTTCGGGTTCTGTGTGAGCGGGTGCAGCACTTGTCTGGCAGGGCACGTGCAGACTCTGGGGCCCCATAGTCAGGCAACATTGTGGAAATTAGAATCAATGAAGCTGTGCTGCCGTAGAGAGATGGGAGGCATCCACTTCACTCAGTTACACTGTGGAAATCCACCTCCCTGTGGAGAGGAACGTGTGAAGAGACGAACTGGAGCAATGAGCCATGCATTCATTGGACACATGGCGGAGTTTACTCTTATGGGAAATACAACATCAGATGGGACCTGGCAAGGGGCAATCAGGGTGGAGTGGGGGGACCTGCTTTAGTACAAAAGGCAAATAAAGGATTTTGCTACAGGAAAGAACTGCTATTATTTTCTGTCCCAGGCACTCATCTGAGTGCCTATGAAGAGGCTTCACTATTCTCTCTCTACCTATTTTGGTACATTCTGGGAAAGTCATCCCAGGATGTTATTTTAGCCATAGAAGGAAGCCAGATGGACCTGGCAAAGGACAGAGAGGTGGCGGTGTTAGAAGGAAGCCTATGAGTCACTCAAAGTTTCCTCAGAAATAGTTAGGAGTGCTCAGATAGAGGAATGCCCAGAGCTGCTGTTTTCTAACAGCTTTGCGAGTAGCTGGCTGAGTCTGGTGCTGTGCGTGAGCGCTCGAGTCTGGAGATATCATGCTGAATGAATCATAATTAGTGTGCTGTAAGTTTGGAGCAGAGAACAAAGAGTTCATGAACTTAAATGCAAAAGTGTTCTGGAATTACATTTTTAAAGGAAAGCAGTCAGAGGGACCATATTCTACCAAGTACAAGGATTCTATGGAAGTTATAAAAAAAAAAGTGTAAGCTACAGTCTCTGCCACCAGAATCTTACAACGTTGGTGAAAAGATGCATCATGTACAAAAGAAAAGTTAACTAGGGTGCAGGGAGGTGGAAAGACGACTCATACAACACAAAGGGTTAACACTGCAGAGTTGGATGAGGGAGGGTCACCTCTATGCAGAATGGTCAGGGAGGGAAGCATGGTTTGTAGCTGCATAGAAAGGAATTGTTAAGTTTGGAAGAGGAAATAGAGCCATTCAGATAGGCAACTGCTGATCAAACGTGCCACGACAATGGGTGGGTTAGTAGCTGCATTAGCTGTGAGTGACTGCAGCATAGTGACTTAACCCAAATGGAGTATTAGCATCAAGGTAGGCCACCCAGGATTGGCTCTATGATGCCAATGGGGCCCTAATCGCCTCCATTTTTCTGCTCATCCCTCCTGGGTTCGTGGCTCTGGTCCCAAAGGTTTTTAGCTTCATGTTCACAAGAAGGTTGGTTACTCCCGCTTTGTGTAGGGGCCTACATTCCATGTAAGCAGCAGCAGGAGGATGAAGGGCAAGGGCAGTCGAGCCTGTCCCCTTTTGCAAAGCCTCCAGAGGAGCATCACCCAGAGATCACATTTCTGCATCCTCCCAAAATTTTGTTATGTGGCTTTTCCCCACCCACACTAGCTAGGAGGGCTAGCTGTGCACAAACCACTCAGAATGAAACAGAGGCTCTATTGATAAGAAGACGCAGAGGCTGGACATGCGTAGACACAGGTAGGAAAATGGGAGGCAGGCTGGGAGGCTAAAACTTAAGTGGCGCAGAAGTCTAAACAATAATTCCTGTGTGGTACTGTTAATTGTTCACCAGTTCCTTGCAGATTTCTTTTTACTATGGCTAGAAACTGGCACATAACATACGGGGTACATTTTACTGATCAGAAGCTTCAGGCAGCTGCTGCTGCACCCTTCCCCCTTCCCCAGGCCAGCAGAGGCCCCTCGTGGCTGGAACACATCCTTAAACGTTTGCAGTTGACATCAGCTTTGGCACTGCCCTTCACAGTATTGTACACTTTGGGCGAAGGCTCTGAATGTATCCTGACTGAGTCTGACATAATCTCGGTTCACTGATGCTTAAACCTCGGCTCTCTGCACTGTCTCCCACATCTTCCTGTATTTCTGGGAGGGGTGGGTGCACTTAGGCGTGAATATATCTCCATGACCTCCGCACTGCTGTGACGGGCCTGCACTGCAGCCTCCCTGCTGTGCTTCTGTGTGCCCAGCACAATGCTACCCATCTCTGCTCTGCTGGGGACATCTCTGGGGACAGCAGCTTCTGCTTCCATGATGATCAACCCAAGACTGAGCCACCAGAGCCATGTGGGTGTTACAGTCTACACTTATGCTCCATTGTGGTAGTGATAATACAGATTCTTCAGTCTTATTTACAGCCGTGTGGCCAGGACTCAGACCTGTGCCCAGCTAACTGTGTGGGAGACAATTAAACTGTATACCCTAAATCATGACCTCCGTTTGGTGCCCAGGTTATTATTAGGAACTCAATCTTGCTAAACCTCACTCCTTCCCGACTTGGAGTTAGCTTTCTTCTCAGAAATCCTTTGGTGATTCTGGAATATAGACCTCAGCCCTTGCAGGATGTAGTGGAAGGTTTCAGAGCACACTGGCATCTCTGGTATGCAGGAAACCTAAGTCATTTTGAATTATTCTACTCTCTCACTTGATAAGTAGTCTTTGGTTGGTTCTAGCTGCCATCCTTGTTTCAGGTGCATGAAGAGGGATCCCCAGATAAATAAACATGTGACGACTGGCATCAAAAAACTGACAGCTTAGGGTCATTATCCACCCCATGTCTGCCTTGGTCTCATTCATTCTTCACCCAGGATTACAGGGAACTGCTAGTGCTGGATTTGGGTGCTCCTCATTTATCCCAAAGTAGACACCCTTCCATGTCCCCAGGCTTGAAAACTTGGGCTCGGTCACATCCCCTCCTTTTTCTTTCCCCCTCACATCAACTCCATCTTCAAATCCTTCTGAATTTGTCTTTCAGACTTTCTCCTTCCCTTCCAACCCCCAAGCCACTACCCCAATTCATCATATCACAGCTGAATTATTGCATTGGTCTTCTTTCTTCCCCTCTGTAATCTTCCTTTTCCAGATCATTTTATATAAAACTCTTTCAGTACTCCTCCTTCAGTGGTTTTCATCAGTGGTCTTCACAGTCCAGCCCCTCACTGGCTCCTCCCCACCCAGCATCGACTTTTGTCCCCTTACGGACACTCTCGCTCCATCCGTGCCGTCCTTCCGTTCTTCATTTCCCCACGTGCTGCTGTTTTCATCAGTTGCACATGCTCTTCACCTTCCACCGGCGCTTGTCCACCGGCTCCTACGAAGCCCAGCCTGAAATGCCATTCCTGTGAATCCTCCAACTGGTCGACTTCTCCAGTCTCCTTCATCCCTTGGCCTCAGCACAAGTATAAAATTTGAAGAATATTATTGCACATTTGTTGAGATGTGATTTTACAGAAATGTTTGACTTTGCTTTCCCATGGCTGTTCTTCTTTCCTGTAATGGGGAAATTAAATGTATCTCCCATTCATTTTCAGTCTCATGTTGTACTTGGCTCAATGCTGAACTCAGCTGGCTTCAAATTAATGTCACTGCTTGATTGATTGAAATGTTTGACTGCGTCTCAACAGGCTAACCCCTTTCATTCTGTTTCCTTCGTGAGTTTTCTCCGTTAGCTAGGACATGACAGCTGTCTGATTGTGGATTCAGTTCCCTCAAAGGTGAGTTGATGTCACACAGAGAAAAGATCTGTTATGAGGCCACCTGCTGCATTTCCCTCTCTGTCGTGGACTGAATGTGGTGTCCCCCTACTCCCCCTAATTCATATGTTGAAATTCTCACCCCCAATATGATGGTATTTGGAGCAGGACTTTAAGAGTTAATTAGGTCATGAGGGTGGGGCCTCAAGAACAGGATTAGTGTCCTTGTAGAAGAGATCCCAGAGAGCTCTCTCACCCTTTTTCTGGCACGCGAGGACATGAGGAGCAGTTGGCGGTCTGCAACCCAGAAGAGGGCCCTCACCAGAACCAGACCAGGCTGGTACCTTGATCTCAGGCTCCAGAACTGTGAGAAGCAGATTTCTGTTGTTGAAGGCACACAGTCTGTGGCACTTTGTTATAGCAGCCTGAACTGACTAAGATCCTCATTTAACAATCAACTTAAAGTCAGTCATCTTTGCAGCCTAATGTAATAGAGTGCTTGGGACTCTGCATAAACCAATTGCTCTTATTAGAATCAAGTTTTAAATACACCTGGTTATGGATTTATTAGGGTGGATTCATAAAGTGATTTCCATAAAGCACGTACTAAACTTACATCGTTAAGTAAAACAATACAAAAGAATGTCATGTCCAGATAGGATGGGTTATGTTTCAGTAACACATACATGCCACAATTTCAAGAGTTTAAAGCAATAAAAGTTTATTTCTCAGCCACCAGGAGCCCACTGAATGACAAGTGACTCTTGGGGTAGCCTTTCTCCACGTGGTAACTCAGCACCCCACAAGGCTGCCCCCGTCTGTGGCTCTCTTATCAACAATCAGCACGGCTGGGGAGAAGGCTGAAAAGTTGGGCACTGGCTCTTAAATGCTTTGGCTCAGAAGGGACGCAAATCACTTGCACTCAAGCCCATTGGCTAGGATAAGTCACATGACTCTATTTAACTGTGAGAGGATGGATATTTGGAGAGCAGTAAATGTCTCTGAACAGACATCATTTAGCTTCAAAGACTTAACACAGATTTCAGAGTTATCTCTCTAACAATCTCAGCACGGCCGATAGACTGAAACGACACACTCCCTGTATCCTTCCAGAATAGTGTTTGTAACCACAATTACTCATCCTAAGAATAACTAGATTTACATGGATTTATGGTAAAGAAATCAGCTAAAGCTCATCATCATTAGCTTTTGCTCAGTCAGCTTTTCCTTTCATAAATAAATCATGCTGCTGTAAAGCATTATTTTTCTCTGACAGTAATGACATTTTCTCATCATTACCATAAATTTGTGTATACAACGAATGTTCTACAAAAAGTAGAGGGTTTTTTTGGAGACAGGGGTTTCTTTATTTATGAAGATAAAAACTTCTTATTGAATTTTGTATTCAGGAATTTGTATATAAGATTTGAATTGTACATAAATTTATACATATTGAGTTTGATGTACAGGAATACATGTATGTCTTTAAACAAATTATGATATTTGGGCTTATCACCCCAAACTGCAGTACTCTGCCCTCCACCTCCTTCCAAGTTCCCAGTCCCTATTTTAACTACTCTGCTGTCCCTTTGAGGATACACCTTCAAACACATAAATAATAACCACTCACTGCTATTTCTTGATTCCCTCCCCACCCAAGTTTGAATTTATGTATTAATTCCTATTATAGGATACAAAGAGTTCGACATCAAACTCACCTACCTCTATCACCTGCAGTCTCCTACTTGCCCCATCATCCCAACAAAATTATGTGTAATTCTTGGTAAATTAATATTCAGAATTTATATTGTTATGACCCCAGAAACATTGTTCACCACTGAGCCAAGTAGTGCACTGTGATTATATTTTCTTTATTGTATGACTTTTGGTTTTTCCTGGAGTTTGCAATTGACTTATTTTTTAATTTTCATTGCTGTCCTAGTTTTCTGTGTCACTATCCACAATTCATTCCTGTTCTGCCAGAGACTTCCCACCCAGTACATTCAATCACATTTACCAGTTTTGTCTCCCAGGAGAGGTTCTGTAGATGGCCTCTGTTCCTGAACTTACCGTACTCTCCTTTCCGCCATCAGGACTGGAAGCTTGCAAACTGCATGTTGCAGACTCCCTTTCCAGCTGAGTTCTGCTTAGGTCTGCCAATTGGAGGCACTCACAGTAATTAGAAAGTGTGAAAAGATAGGAGCCAATATGTTTCTGGAAGGTCCTTTCTTGGCAAGTGTTAGGGACTGCAGCTCTGTGATAGAAGAGGGTGACCAGGGGCTCCCGCAATAGTGCCACTAACGACAGCAGCTATAGCCTCCTACCAGCACATGACCACCAACCTCAGAGCTGCTGAACAATTGGAGTCAGAGGGCCATGGGCTCCCATGAGTTCAGGCTGCTGCAGGGTGTGGTAGCAACTTTCTGCAGTCCAGGATTCCTGACAGCACCCCCTTCCCCTCTTTTTGGCCTTCCAGTCTTTATAATAGTTTGGTAACCTAATTCCCCATATTAAATCTCCTTCTCTTAGAAATACCTAGAGTGTAGGGGCTGGCCTGTTGGCTCAGTTGGTTAGAGCATGGTGCTGAAATACGTAGAGTGATTTCTGCCTTCTTCTTTGGAAACTGATGAATACAGCCATGGCCCAGCCTGCTGCCCTTAAACCTTGTAATAAAAGAACAAGAAATAAAACACAGAAGCAACTAGGTCAGTGACTGGCTCAGTAATAAATCTCTTTAGGCCAGCACTGTCCAACAGAAATACAGCATGAAACACATTTAAAAAGTAGCCACATTTCTAGTAGTCACATTTTTCAAAAGTAAAAATAAACAGGTAAGATTAACTTTAATACTATATTTTATTTAATCCAATATATCCAAAACATTATCACTTCAACATGTAATCAATATAACTCAATGATTAATGACTTACTTGCTATTCTTTTTTTTTTTTGTACTACCTCTTTGAAATCCGATGTATATTTTACACGTAGCATACATCTCCATCACTCTAGCCACATCTGAGTCTCAGTAGCCACATGTGGCTAAGACTTCTGCATTGGACAACACAGCTTTAAACCCTTAGTGTTGACATGGCTCCTC